>NC_085876.1:4659363-4664363 GCF_034702125.1 Engraulis encrasicolus
ATCGATACCCATAGAAGAGCCCATAACAGCTGTGATGCATCGCATGACCGTTCAGAAAATAAATACTTATATTCACAATACTATGAATGCGTTTTTTTATTTATTATGAGTGAATAACTGCTGCGATTTGCAGTCACTGCATAAATCACGTTGATATCTCAGCATTGAAAGTTTATCTGTCCGACCTAGCAACTGTAACTAAAGAGGGCGGGGCTTAGCCAAAGGCGAATTGCAGGTTAAGTTCTGTTGATGAACGACGAAAGACCCCAGATGCTGATTGAGGAAGGCATTCCAGGGAAACTGCAAAATACTTTTGCCATCTCAACTCTCAGTGAGAGCCATGGTCTGAGTCAGACCCATCTCGACACTTTTTTATCACCACACACACATATACGCATGTACGCACATGCGCACGCACGCACACACGTACAATCCTGGTCTTTTCATCAGATGTAAGTAGTGCAGAGCATCTTGGGTGTGATCGATACTGGAGGAGGGCAGTGAGCACTGTGGCACGCACACACAGACACACACAGACACACACACACACACACACACACACACACACACACACACACACACACACACACACACACACACACACACACACACACACACACACACACTCACACTCACACTCTGGAGAGGAGCTTGGTCCGGATCAGAAGCTCCCTCCTCCCCATTGATCTTTATTATCACAGTTGCACTGGGCCGCAACCAGGCACTTCACACACACACACACACACACACACACACACACACACACACACACACACACACACACACACACACACACACACACACACACACACACACACACACACACACACACACACACACACACACAGAGAGATCGAGACAGAGAGAGCAGAGAGAAAGTCGAACACAAAAAGCACAAAACTCTCTCTTGCAATCACAGACACACATACACACATACACACACACACACATGCCTTACCTGCTTTAATCCACTCGCATGACCAATTGCCACAGTACCACCCACTTGTGCCCAGTGGGGAGTCAGATATCGATGCCTACACCTCCACCCTTATAATCCTGTCTCTCTCTCTCTCTCTCACACACACACACACACACACACACACACACACACACACACACACACACACGCACACACGCACACACGAAACAACTCTTACACATACACTCAAGGCAAGGCAAGGCAATTTTATTTGTAAAGCGTATTTCATACAATACATGCAATTCAATGTGCTGTACAGTAAAGTAAAATAAAATAACATGAAATTGAACATGAAGTGTAGGTTTACACCATTGACTTTCAGCCTTTCAACAATTGTTTTAAAGGGGGC
This sequence comes from Engraulis encrasicolus, assembly GCF_034702125.1. Classification (NCBI taxonomy): domain Eukaryota; kingdom Metazoa; phylum Chordata; class Actinopteri; order Clupeiformes; family Engraulidae; genus Engraulis; species Engraulis encrasicolus. Next base: position 4,660,692 of record NC_085876.1, read on the forward strand.
GATAACATCCATAATATGTGTCATCCTACTGTTAAAGTTTACCATTAGGTCATCTGCACACTGTTTGACTTTGAGTTTCAGAGAGTACTTGTTCAAAAAGAGCATCTTTGCCGTCATTAATTAATCTCTTATTTACAGTAACAACCTTATTTTGAGGCAGCGGGGATATACAAACATCAACATATACACACAGATGATCAGTGAATGCAAAATCCTTCACAGTAATTTTAACTTCAACACCTTTTGTAATGAAAAGGTCAAGAGTGTGTCCCTCTAAGTGTGTGGCTTCTTGAACATTCTGAGTTAGGTTGAAGGTATCGATGAGAGACAGAAATTCCTTAGCATACATATTTTCTGTATTATCAACATGTAAATTAGAATGTCCTGTTATTATAAGACTTCAAATGTATAACATTAGACAATATATAATATTAGACAACAGCTCCCCGAACTCCTCTGGGAAAAGAGGTGGAGAAAGTTTTGGTGGTCTGTAAATAGTCAACAGCAGTATGTCAGAACACTGAAACAATGTCTTGAAAATCATGGCTACACCGCCTCCCCTTTTGTTGGGCCTGGCAGTACTCATGAAATCAAATTAAGGTGGTGTTGCTTCAATCATGGTAACAGCGCTGCTTAATTGATCAAGTCAGGTTCCAGTCATCAGTAAAATGGCAATAATGGCGAATGATTTATTAGTGAGTGGTCTAACGTTCTGAAGGGCTATCTTCACAGTGAAAGTAGATTGTTTTGGAACACGCTGACCTTGTTGTGAAACAGCCAAGAGATTACACAGATTAACACCCCTCACAGGATGGGTTTGGCGTAGTCATCTATTTCTTGTCAACATAGGAATAGTTATGGGTTCCTGTCATGTTAACACTGTCAAAATCTAAATCTAAACTTTGGTCACAGCAGTATCAGCTAATGTCAAACTGTGGTACTCACACTGTTACTTAAAGTAACAATATGATTAAGAAATGATTGGCACAGCTGTTCAGAAAAAGTGGAACACAAATAGAAGAACACGAATGGGTGAGAAGGAGAAAGATTGTGTAAAAGACAAAAAGATTGTGTGACAGAATGGAGAAGATTTTGTGTGATTTCTACAGCTGCCATCTTGAGAGAGAGAGAGAGAGAGAGAGAGAGAGAGAGAGAGAGAGAGAGAGAGAGAGAGAGAGAGAGAGAGAGAGGGGGGAATGAGAGGGCTAGAAGGAGAGAAACAGAGGATGGCGGTATTCATGGGTGAATTAGAAAGCAATGGTAAAACATAAGAGAAAGAGAGAGAGATGAGGAAGAGGAAATGGTTGCAACTAGATGAAGGTGAGTGCTCACTCCATTATGGAGAGGAGAGACAGCAAACACAGGAAGTACTCAGAGGAAGGGGAAGTCATGAGAGCAAATAAATTGAAAGACAAAACAAAAAAGTTTGAAGGTACCAATCCTCTTTCCTCTCCACACGCTCCCTAATCAAATTCGGTTCACACACACACACACAGACACACAGACACACAGACACACACACACACACACACACACACACACACACACACACACACACACACACACACACACACACACACACACACACAGGGCCGCTGACAGCTTTGACCAGGCCTGGGACAAAATTATCTGAAAGGGCCCCCCTCACAATGCATACAATACTATGAGAGACTAACTCTGGGCCCCCTCTTTCCTTGGGCCTGGCACAAATGACCACTTTGCCACTGTTGGCACTCACACACACACACACACACACACACACACACACACACACACACACACACACACACACAAACACACACACACTAATTCCTCAGTTTCTTCAGGAGATCCTCTTAGGGCCCAGATGACATCAAAGATGCTTCCGGAAGGCCGGCGATGATTCTAACTCAATTGACTGACTTCTATTATCGATCGGCCGCCGAAAAACACTCACCTTCCACACACACCTTATACATGAGGATGCACACACACACACACACACACACACACACACACACACACACACACACACACACACACACACACACACACACACACACACACACACACACACACACACACACACACACACACACACACACAGGACCGCTGACCACTTTAGCCGACCCTGGAATAAAGTCATTTTCATCGGCACCGCACCCAATACATACAATGTAATGAGGACCCAATTCTGGGCCCCCCCTGTCCCTGAGCTTGGGCCAACTGACCCGATAGCTCCCCTGTCAGCTTCCCTACACACACACACACACACACACACACACACACACACACACACACACACACACACACACACACACACACACACTGACAATTTCTATCATCAATCTGTTTTTAATCAACTTCCCCTTCCTTTATCTTATTTTTAAAAATCTTATCTCTGTTCCACATTCCACAATTTCAGTTTTTGGTTTGCGTGAGAAAATAGTCGCAATTCCTTCGAGATCCTGTCGACATGGTGGGCCTCTGACGTTGTGCCTATCAGTTGTATTGCGTTTGAGCCTGCTTTAAGAGCGACAGCTGTTCTGTACAGTGGAAGGAGGAATAGCTGACGTTTTCCATGGAACAGCGTACATCTGATTATTGGCTATTTCGCTAGTAGCTTCCGAATATTAATTTGTAAATCCATGCCTGGTATTCCTGACTCCCCCCAAATGAAGTTTAGCCAGAGACGGTTTCATGAAGAGGTAAAAAAAAAAATGGGTTGGCTTCGTTGTCATGTTTCTCGTTTTGAGGTGGTTGAGGAAAGAACGCCTCTAGAAGCACGAGGGTATTAATAAATGCACAGTCAAAGCCATTCTCATTCCCATTTATAAAGCATTACCTCCTTTTTTGGAAAAAGGCAGAAGGAGAAACACAAAGCTGGTTATTGAGGCTATTATTTATGCATGTAGGACATGCTGAAACAGCTAACATTTAAAAACGTTGGTGACGGTCCGACCATTTGAAACATGAACTAACGATTTAGCGATTTGCATCCGTGGTTATGCTTGTATTCATTGTGTAGCCTAGTGAGTGACTGATAAACGCACACTGACCTTTCCATTCGGTTTTCAGTCAATATCTAGTGAGTGAAATTGCGTGATTCACAACATGAAAACAGTTCTGCTTTCCTTTGTATTAATTATTATTAATATAAAGGTTCAATAAAATATTGGCCAAGTATTCCAAACTCTCCGCTGTCTGTTGCATTTTCACATGTAGGTTGGTTTGTTGTTATTTGTCAAGAAGACCTACAGTCCATGCTTCTGATTGGCTTTTGAGAAAATTCAGCTTTGCTGATAGGCAGATAACTTCCATTGCTCTATGCCTGCCCCAAAGGGAGGACAGTCCTCCCTAAGCTCCATTCGCGTCAATGTTAAAAAGTAAAGCCTGCGTTTCGCCCGGGTTTTCAGCATTTGTAATGGTCCATGTCCAAGTCCATGAGGGTGAAAGGGAGGACGGTCCTCCACGGCCCATCAAGTGAGTTAGATCTGCTGTGTTTTCATCGCTAAATAATGTTGCTGGAAGTTCTGTCTTTATTATTTTTAGTTAGTGTCTTCCTCCCTTTCCTCAATGGAAGAATCGCCATTGGCACACACACACACACACACACACACACACACACACACACACACACACACACACACACACACACACACACACACACACACACACACATACAAAGTTGTG
>NC_085876.1:4669363-4679363 GCF_034702125.1 Engraulis encrasicolus
AATCATCACAATATGACAAAACTGTCAGAAAGACCACTGTGCTTTCCATTATACATGAAATTTGCCATTTTGTGTGTGTCCACAAAAAGCTTTGTTAACCGTGTCACGGTCTAAAACCCCCTCCATAAATCAGGAATGGTTTGGTCTTAGGCCATACGAATAACATCACGTGATGTCATAACCTCTTTGGCAGGATATGGGAAGACTTTTTGGTAAGTTTTGAGCTCCATCCCTCCATAATTTAATCCATTCTTTTTCATGTTCTCATAGCGGGAAAATTGCCTGTCAACTGTGCTATCAACATATTCGTTAGAATCTGAATTAGAAATCACATGTAGAAAAACACAGATAAAAAGCATACAAATACATGAACTGATTAAGGTGTTGTGGTGGAACTTCTGAGGTCCTCAGTTAGCACAACACCATAAAAATGGCTGAAATGTCAAGCTGTGTTACCGTCAATGGTGTTACGCATCAGCTATGACAGTTGAGGAGGAGTATGTTTTTGCCAATTTATCTCCATATTGACAGACAAACAAACAAAATAATTTGTGTTCTAGGGAGATGGGTTTGTCTGCTCTGTTTTTTCTCCTAAAAAAGTGCAGACTTGTCCCCCTGCACTGTTGACCATAACAAAGTTGAGTAACACGGTTGACTGTTTTGAAAGTGTTTTTGTGCTATTGATCCCGTATGTGTTGGAAAAATCCTATGAACAGACACAAGGGATTATCTCTGGAGAGGGAAGTCTTGCGTAAGGAGTGTGACTAAATTCAAATCAGACGTTACAGGGATTTATAATGGAAAATGTGTCAGTCTGCATCACAGGGAATCATAAAATCCTATTTATGAAGCTCAACAATCACATTTTCTATATCAGTTGCACAGATTAACTCATTGGCTGCCTTAGCCGTCGAGTGACGTCATTTCGAATAGTGACGCCCCCTGCCTTCGACGTCGTTCGCCGATAATTGCGTTTTTTTACAGCCACGCCTTGAGGACGGTCTGACCTATGTTGTGTATTAATTTCACGCCTCTAGTCATGTTCTAACTGTTCCTGTAGGTGGCAGAAGTGTCCTTAGGAACAGTCAGGGCAGGGCATTAGCTCACATCAAGAGGAAATGTCAAGACAAAAACATCCCTTTTTACTATTATAATCTCAAAAGTAGCATAGCAAAATCATTTTTGAAAGTAAAGCACCTGTGACAGTAGTCTACTTTCTTGCCCTCTGATTTTAACACTGATTTTAGTGTCAGAGCCTGACAAAAAAAACTTCCTCTCATGATCAAAATACACCCCCCTGTTGCCATCTAGCTAGTAGGCATTGTAACTAGCTTGCCCAAAATACACCATGTTCAACCAGAGATGATCTGTGTGGCAACTGTTTCATTTTGGATAATGTGATCAGCCTACACAACATCAGGATGATGTGTACAAAAGATCATCTAACAGGAAAATGCACGGGACTAGTGGTCACCTCGGTTGGGAATGTTTGGCTATTGTTTGCTACGCTAGCTAGCACGAAATCGCTAACAACTTACAACTAAGCCTAAATAAAGGAGCCTTGGTAAGTCAACTATTTTTACTCATTCTACAGTTGCAGTTGTGGATCTGTATAGTATGATCAGCTTACTGTATCATCAAAAAGACAGGGGGGTTGCAGATTCTTGGAACAGAGTAGGCTAGCCTTTGTGTCTGGTCAGATACATTCAGCTCACATTGAGAAAGCATTGCACTTAGCCTCAGACCAGCTAGCCTTCCCCACTCCAATCGGCTTGTGAAATGTTGGATATGTGATCAGTACTTTATCAAAAGAAAATTCATTGAACAATATATGACAAGATCACTATAGCAGAAACATGATGACTGTAATCATCAATCTGCAAATTGTCCGCTCTGCCAAAGAAGCAGCAGTAAGCTAAGTTGTGCTGCCTGCCTGCCTGTCTCTCAGTTCACATGGTACAGGAGGAAACAAATCAGCTGTGATTTGTTCCCCAACGAGAGGACTACAGGCTAAACAGAGGGACTATGAGACAGTATTTCTGTGAGTTTAGTATTTCACATGAGATACATGCACCTGCTGTCATGATCCATTGTGCGCGCCAGCAACAAACCAAAACACTCTTGTTTTCAAGCCCACCCCGTTATATTTCAGTACATTATTAGGTTGAAAAGACCATACAAACGATCTTTTGTTCTGGCTACAGATGACAGGAGACTCTGTAATAGCATCTGATAGGTTTGGAGTTGTTAGGACGGTGTCATTATGAGCAAAAACACTTGCAATTATAGGTCAACTTCAAATGGCGTTTTCTCAGCTTTTTGGCTAGAAAGCAGCATTTTGGCGAATTCCACTTATTTTCAACAGATGATTATGAAAGAACGGAAAGGGGTAGAGAGACACCGTTTTTTTCTGATGACAGATGAGCGTCTAATCTGTGTTTTGATAGGTATGGTGTTGACATAGACACAGAACTCAATTTTCTGTGAGCCTCCAAAAAACACCCAAAATGCTGAAAAATCTCTGGCACTCTGGGTTACTCTTTTATGAAAATGGCTGGCAGCCAATGAGTTAATGACAACATTATTGTTAAGGGACATAAGCACTTTCAAACGTATGTTGTTTCAACTCTGTAGTATTTTTATATATGTTTGAAATGACATAGTATTTGTCCATAACACTGTTGACAAAATAATCAAGCAAATGTTCGCTTTCATTAGAATATTTATCAAATGATTTAAGATTAAGCTTGGCAATTTGTTTGTTTGGAAACTTAAATATATACACTATGTAAACATCTAGGTCATTTATTTGAAAAAAAAACAACTTATAATTGACATTTTGCGTTTGCCAAAAGCGCACTGGAAACGTAGAATGACCCATATATACTGTTTTGTTGTCCTTAACCCCTTAAGACGCGGCTTTATACATTTGTTGTTACCAGTATGGTAATGACCAAGTTGTGGTGCATTACTAAAGGGCCTGTGTTGTGTCATAGTATTCTAGAGCTATGGTAGTTACATTTCAATGACTATTACCGCGTGCCACTGGAGGTATGGCGCGCATTAAGGGGCTACCTCACTTCAATATGTTTAGTCTCTTTCTTTTTATCCTTTCCTGATTGTATCGCTCTCTGTCTCTATCTGTCTGTCTGTCTGTCTGCCTGTCTGTCCGTCTCTCTCTCTCTGTCTCTCTGTCTCTCTCTCTCTCTCTCTCTCTCTCTCTCTCTCTCTCTCTCTCTCTCTCTCTCTCTCTCTCTCTCTCTCTCGAAAGCTGTCTTCTCCAATTAATTATTATGATTTATTCATTTTAATAAATGCCTGTGCTTGGTTAGTTAGTCAATTAGTCATTCAGTCACTCATGTATCTTTCCCAGCTTTCTCAACAGCCTGCCTTCCTCTGGCCTCCCTCCTTCAATCTGACTGATTCAACACACACACACACACACACACACACACACACACACACACACACACACACACACACACACACACACACACACACACACACACACACACACACACACGAACACTGAGACACTGAGTCACCCGCAAAATATGCACTCACTTGCAAACTTGGATATGCAGCATTACTGGATCGAGCTGATGCTTCATGTTTGAATCTACGGCTCCTTACCCCACATGGAGTAAAAAATTGGAAAAATGGAACTGAACTGCTTTGTCAGGATTCACCCTCTCAGAGGGGGCAGACTTGATTTTACATGTGGATACTAGCATACACGCACACACACATGTGTGTGTGTGAGAGAGAAGAAGACAGGCAGACAAACAGAAAGAAGGGAAGACCCTGTCATGTCATGTCAAAGCCATGTCATTCTTCTTCTTACCTTTATTTTACCAGGGAAATAAAATCACATTGAGAATAAAATTCTCTTTTACAAGTGAGCCCTGGCCAAGGCGGCAGCACACATAAAAGTTACATTTACAGACAGGACACAGACAAAACAGAACAAATCAGTATGGATAAAGAGATAAAATTACACAATAAAAACCATAAAATAATAAACATAAAACAACATTAGAAGGAGATTAAAATATTAAAAGCAAGTGCAGACAGATTTAAAAGTGTCATTAAGATAGGTTTTAAACTCAGCTACAGACATAAAAACAGCAAGCTTAAGAGATTTCTGCAGTTCATTCCAGTGAGTTGGGGCACAATGAATAAAAGCAGTTTTACCAAATTCAGTTTTTATCATGGGGACATTTAAAACAATGTAGCTACTTGAGCGTAGATTGTATCCTTGACTGCTAAAAGATAAAAGGCTCTGTATATACAAGGGGAGCTGGCCAACTAAGGCCTTGTATACGAATAAAAGCCAATGTTTATGACGTCTAAAATCTAGTGATGGCCAGCCTACTAGGTCATACAACACACAATGGTGCGTAGAATGCTTTCTTCTAGTGATGAATCTTAAAGCAGAGTGATAAGTAGAGTCAAGTGATTGTAAAAGTGCCTTGGTGGTATTTCTATAAAAAATGTCCCCATAATCTAAAACAGGTAAAAATGTAGCTTCTACCAACTTCCTTCTTGCAGATTGTGAGAAACAAGCACTGTTTCTGTAATAAAACCCCAACTTTAATTTTAACTTTGACACCAATTGCTTAACATGAAGCTTAAAAGACAAGTCCTCCTCTAACACAAAACCTAAGTACTTATAAGAGGAAACCAACTCGATGGGGCTGCCCTGCAAGGTGAGAAGAGGTGGAATAGGGATATTCCTTCGGCTCCTTGCAAAGATCATATATTTGGTTTTCTTGTCATTTAAAACTAATTTTAAAGATAAAAGGCTGCGCTGGACTCTTTCAAATGCTTCTTGCAATTTTGAGATGCAGCTTTCCATGGAAGGTGCAGAACAATATATTATAGTATCATCTGCATATAAGTGAATATCTGCATCTGATAAGTTGTCACCAAGATTATTAATATATATTGTAAATAGCAGAGGGCCCAAAATGGACCCCTGCGGCACTCCAGTATCAATATTTAACTTATATCTTTATTGCTGCTATACAGTATACCCCCTCAGCAGGTTCTTGGAACATCTGAGAAACCAGACATACCACATTACCACAATACCACTGAACTAGCTGCTCATATACACAGCACAGCTCTTCAGCATTTCAGGACAAAACTTGTTCCACAGCAATGGAAGATTCCACAATGTGTCATATTCTATGGCAGGAACATTGGCAGCAACATTGTTCAGTGATAGGAATACTGCACAAATTGGACAAGCTGCTGGCCTGAGCGTGAGTGCGTGTGTGTGTGTGTGTGTGTGTGTGTGTGTGTGTGTGTGTGTGTGTGTGTGTGTGTGTGTGTGAGTGTTTCTGTGTGTGTGTGTGTGTGTGTGTGTGTGTGTGTGTGTGTGTGTGTGTGTGTGTGTGTGTGTGTGTGTGTGTGTGTGTGTGTGTGTGTGTGTGTGTGTGTGTGTATGTGCATGTGTCTCCGCGTGCGGACGTACTGTATGTGCTAAGGCTCATACCTGTTTGTAAACAACAGAGTTGCGTGTTTGGATTATGTAGAAAGCGAAGAGAAGGGAGCGGCTGAGAGGCATTCCTGAGTTTGTCCAAACTAGTAAATGTTTGGTTAGAGAGAGAGAGAGAGACAGAGACAGAGACATAGAGAGGCAGAGAGAGAGACACGAGGGAACCACCCCCATGTTTCTCTCAGTTCCACCAAAAAGAGCAGGCAGGAGCAGCTGTCGAGGGAACACGGGGTATGTGGGTTTGATTGCGGATTTCACAATCAGCAACAGGCACACACCACAAAAGAAAGAAGTGAGTGTGTGAGTGTGTGAGTGTGTGAGTGCGTGCCTGCGTGCGTGCGTGTGCGTGTGCGTGTGCGTGTGTGTGTGTGTGCGCGTGCGTGTGTGTGTGCGTGCATGTGCGTACGTGCGTGTGCGCGTGCGTGTGCCATCATCCATGGATAGTGCTTTCAGGCAGTCAGGCACGGACTGAGGACGGAAATCAACTGCACCTTGACACAGACGTTGCCATGGAGACCTACAGTACAGCAGGCTGTAACAGGCCCTTGGCCTTGCCCATGTCTTAGAGGAGGTGGATTCTTAAACTCTGTATACACCCTTCTTCTCATCACACACAAACACACAGACACACACACACAGACACACACACACACACACACAGACACACAGACACAGACACAGACACACACACACACACAGAAGCACAGACACACACACACACACACACACACACACACACTACACGCCCTGAAGGCGAGGCTATTCCTACGTCCTCTTCTACGTCTTTACTTTTTCATCCTTCAGGTTTGTCTGGATTTTTCTTTGCCTTTTCTTTTCCTTCTTTTTTTTTTAAACATACGTACGAACACATGCGACAGCCTTCTACTTCTCACACTTTTTTTCTTTTTCCTGAAACCTCACACACAGACACTCACAGGGAAACTGACTCACTCTTGGCTGGTTATTGTTTTCAACCTTTTTCTCTGGATCTTGCCCAGGTAAGGCATCCATTTTTCATTTTGACTTTAGTTTCACCTGAACTTTGAGCTGTGAAGACGAGAAAGAAGAAGAAGGAGGAGAAGGAGTGAGTGGGCAGGAGTTCACTAGAGATTGATATAAATGCAATACTGTTGTTGTTTTCTGTAAAATGGTCCACAGGAGATATCCTTGTTTCTATTGTCGGCATGATGTAAAGTTACCTACTTCTACACTACATGAGACAGAATATTATATGCTGGCTTTGGGCTGGTTGAGAATGGCTAGAGTATGAGACACTGTTGTTAGTAGGTGAATAATACTCATTCTGAACTCAAAACGCTGGGCAACATGCTGTATAATCCACATAATGGGCATTCATGGGTAAGCGGTTAGGGCATCAGACTTGTAGCCCAAAGGTTGCCAGTTCAACTCTCAATCCGCCAGGTTGGTGGAGGGAGTAATTAACCAGTGCTCTCACCTATCCTCCTCCATGACTGAGGTACCCTTAGCATGATACTGTCCTGTCCTTTGGGGCATCATTGGGGGCTTCCCTCTTGCATGGGTGAGGCATAAATGCAATTTTTTTGAGTCCAGTGAACACTGGAGTGCTGTGTCACAACAACAATGGGAGTTGGAGTTTTTCACACGCATCTTGTCTTTATAATAGGCTATAGTCCAGCTGGGACATGCTTGTTTCTATACAGTGCAGGCGTATACTCATATACGCATGCACACACACATGCGCGCTCGCGCACGCACACACACACACACACACACACACACACACACACACACACACACACACACACACACACACACACACAGTCATACCGTAGACGCGTATACTCCAGATGAGTCACGTGTCTTGTTTCCATAGTGGACATGGGACATGTGTCTTGTTTCAATAGCTGTATACTCCATGTGATACATGTGTCGTGTTTCAGTACTCCAAATAGACATACAGTATGTCTTGCTTCAATAGTGTACTGTACTGTATATTCTATATGGGATGTGTGTCTTGTTTCTACACTCCACATGAGCTATATGTCTAGCTTGTTTCTGTAGAGTTGTCCAGATGAGACACTCAAGATGAGACGAGAAAGAAGAAGAAGGAGGAGAAGGAGTGAGTGGGCAGGAGTTCACTACAGATTGATATAAATGCAATACTGTTGTTGTTTTCTGTAAAATGGTCCACAGGAGATATCCTTGTTTCTATTGTCGGCATGATGTAAAGTTACGTACTTCTACACTATGAGACAGAATATTATATGCTGGCTTTGAGCTGGTTGAGAATGGCTAGAGTATGAGACACTCTTGTTAGTAGGTAAATAATACTCATTCTGAACTCATAATGCTGGACAACATGCTGTTTTCTCTACTGTATAATCCACATACTGGGCAGTCCTGGGTAAGCGGTTAGGGCATCAGACTTGTAGCCCAAAGGTTACATACACATATTACACATACATATTATTTCTATTGGGTAAAAACACACGTCTTGAGTCTATAGCGTATACTCCATGAGATAGTATGTGTCTTGATTCTACAGTGTAATGTAGGCCTACATGGAATGTGTCTTGTTTCTATGGAGTACTGCACATGGGACATGTCTGTTGTTTCTATAGCGTAGAGACATGTCTGGTTTCCATAGCATACTGTAGGCCTATATTCTACATGGGACATGTGTCTTGTTTCTATACTCCACATGGATATGTTTCTTGTTTCTGTGGAGTATTCCATGAGTCTAGTTTCTGAGTAGAGTACTCTAGATGAGACACTCAATATGAGTGATATTATTTCCATTTTGTAGAGACATATGTCTTGAGTCTATACCGTATACTCCATGAGACAAATGTGCATGAGACATGGAGTATGGTCTCCTTGTCATGGGACATATGTCTACCTGTAAATTGGGGGCAGTCGTGGCTCAGTGGTTAGAGCACTGGACTGGCAACCCAAGGGTTCCCGGTTCAATGCCCGACTGGACCACGGCTGAAGTGCCCTTGAGCAAGGCACCTAACCCCCACACTGCTCCCCGGGCGCCGCTCAGCAGGCAGCCCACTGCTACGGACTAGTGGGTGTACTTCAATGTGATTCACTAGTGCAAATGGGATAAAGTGCAGAGAAAGAATTTCCCCTAGGGGACCAAAATTGGCTCCAATTGGCTACTTACTTACTTACTACTAAAATGGTAAATGGTAAATTGTAATGGTAACTCTATGTCTAGAGTAGACAAGATGAGACGTGTATTATTAGACTGTAGATTAGGTATGTGTCTATTTTATTTTATTATATGGTTGTGACGTCATCTGTCGAATGCTCCATTCATTTCAACGGGGCCCCCCAACGTTCGGACGTCTGTTATTTTTCGATAACGGACGGGTTGGTCTATAACAGACCGCTGTCAATGGCAACAAGACTTTTCACTGCTAAAGCGACTTTTCAACAAGACTCTAATCAGCTGCTGTGATAGACAGCACCCGTTGTCCTGGCTACCGCTGTCAATGGCAACAAGACGTTCACTGCTAAAGCCACTGGCTTGTATACAAGTCAGTGGCTAAAGCGAATGTTTCATATCACTCCGCAGGGGGTCCGGTCTTTTGTCACTCTAATCAGCTGCTGTGATAGACAACACCTGTTGTCCTGGCTAGCCTACCTAGCTGTTGCCTAGCGGTGTTCCACAACGGCACTGTTTTGTTTTGCGCAGCAACAATCTTAACATTAAATAGGTCTAAAGAAATGTCCCCGCATGTGTGAATCATTTAAGTATATCCATATAATAAGCGGGTTAACTTTCGGCGAGTCGGTCGCTTTGTGGAATAGCAGCACTTCGGAGAGAACAAGACCCCTCCGCTCCGCGTCGGGGTCTAAAGATTCTCTCTGTCGTGCTGCTATTCCACGGTAGCGACCTTCTCGCCGAACATTAACCCTTACATAGCGTATACTCCAAGAGATATGTGCCATGTTATACCATAATTCACATGGGACTTGTGTCTTGTTTCTATAGTGTATACTACATGGGGTAGGTGTCTTGATTCTCTAGTGTATACTATGAGACAAGCGTCTTCATGAGACATCTGTCTTGACTACAGAGAAGTCCAGATGTGTTTTCCTCATGGTTTATGATTTAGCCTTTTGTTATGGAGATAGTCCTCTGAAGTCTTCCAAAGGACAAGTCACCATGGTCACAGCTATAAAGTATTTTCAGATACAAAGCAAGAAATAAACAAAGCAAGTGAAAAGGCATATTTGTGTGTGTGTGTGTGTGTGTGTGTGTGCGTGCGCGTGCGTGTGTGTGTGTGTGTGTGTGTGTGTGTGTGTGTGTGTGTGTGTGTCTGTGTGTGTGTGTGTGTGTGTGTGTGTGTGTGTGTGTGTGTGTGTGTGTGTGTCTGTGTGTGTGTGTGTGTGTGTGTGTGTCTGTGTGTGTGTGTGTGTGTGTGTGTGTGTGTGTGTGTGTGTGTGTGTGTGTGTGTGTGTGTGTGTGTGTGTGTGCTACTAGTATGCGTATGTGCATGTGTG
>NC_085876.1:4681863-4709363 GCF_034702125.1 Engraulis encrasicolus
TCTGCTTTGAACAAAACTCTGAACTTTGAACACAAAAAGCAACAGAGAACACCACCATTACCAACAACAACAACTAGAAATGCAATCTGAGAGTGCAGACCTCTGCCAAATAAGCTGTTTGATGGAAAATTTCAGTATGTTACACCTTATTTTTATTTTAAGTTTTTCTGCCTTCTTTTTGTGGAGTTAGAAACTGGAATGTCACAATTCATTCATTGTTTCTAGGGGTGTCTAGATTTCTAGGCTAGCAATGGTGAAGATTTTTTTTTTTTTTAATTAAAATCAACTCTGCCAATATTCATCCAATTCCGTTAATACGTTTTTGAGTTATTCTGCTGACAAACAAACAGAAAGACAGACAGACAAGCAAACAGACAAACAGACAGAAAAATCAACGCAACCGAAAACATAACCTCCTCGCCGGAGGTAACAACAACTACAGCTGCTGTTGCTATTACTACTTCTATGACTGCCATTTTATGATCTTCCATCCGCTTGTCACAGATGTTGTTACAACATATTTTTTGTACAAAGTAGTGCTTTTTTTACAATATAATTCTCAATCATTTTTAAGCAAGTAGGATGGATTTTGACCAAATCATGTGTGCTCATACTTAATACTTTGACAACAACGACTACTACTACCACAATACTACTACTACTATGATTACAACTCCTACTACTGTATTACTAGCACTACGACTACGACTACAACTACTAGGCCTACTATTCTATGCCTTTTTTTCTGTCCAAGTTCTGTCATGAATCCTTCTGTGTGTAATGTATCTGTAACTTCGTAGTTTGTGGTTGCTTTGAGGGCATTTAAGGACAGCAAGTTCAGTTGAAGTCACATGGATGTCTTACTCTCCCGTTTCAGGGCTGAAACATTGAATTCACTTCGATAAAGCCAGTTCAATAAAGCCCCTTATTCTGCCTCCCATTGTCAGGCCCATTCACAGGCCTATTGTCAGGTCCATTTGGATGTGCTGTTTAATTACACTAGTCTCTGAGGCTCCATTTAGATAGCGTCTGCACTCTGCAGGGATACCTCATGCTATGCTATGGCACTTAACGTGCAGACACACACACACACACACACACACACACACACACACACACACACACACACACACACACACACACACACACGCACACGCACGGGCACGGGCACGGACACACACACACACACGCACGCACACACACACACACACACACAGGCACGGGCACAGAAACACACACACACACACGCACGCACACACACACACACACACACACACACACACACACACACACACACACACACACACACACACACACACACAAAAACACACGCAAACACACACACACACAGATGAAGGGAAGGCACTTACAACATTACCATTAACATTTGAACAACATGAAGAGCTCTTCTGCATTTTGAACAACACGCACGCACGCACGCACGCACACACACACACACACACACACACACACACACACACACACACACACACACACACACACACACACACACACACACACACACACACACACACACACACACACAGAGACACACAGAGATGCCTTGTTGTAATATCAGAGACACATCCATAGAATCAAGCTGAGTGTAATATAACAGGGTAAGGCAAGTTTATTTTGTGCAAGAGATGAGAGAGCTTCACAAATGAGGACACAAAAACAACAGCAGGAAAGAACACTTGTTAACCCTTTAACACCCCAAATGACAATCGACAATGCCAATATTGTATATGTAGGCCTAGTAAAAAAAAGAAAATGTGCTTCTCTGTGCAGATGTAGTACATATGTGAAGTTGTGGTATGAGAATGTTAGCATGGTCTTCCCATATCCATCGTACAAATGTTATTTGTACAGAGGGTCTGAAAAAAAAACAAGTTGAGGGTTGAACTCCAATGCGTGGCTTATTTTGTCCAGTTGCTAACATTTGGTCATGGCATTGAGAAATTATTAGTGGTGGGAGGGGTGGACTCTGACAGGCCAGACCATTCACTTCGAATTACTTCGTAATCCATGAATGGTCTGAATACGCTTTTCTGGGGAGGGTTTTCAGTCGGTTTTCAGACAACCAGTGTTACCGGCCAATAAGCGAAAGCACTTGGGAGCATAATAACACATAAGGTAATATAAGGTATCTTAGCAACAGTTATGGGCAAAATTGATCAATTTGTGACAATCTATAGCCATATACAGTATTCTAAATGACTTGGTTTTACCTGAGTAGTTTAGCCAGGTGATTGCCTGATTGGATGATCAACTAGTTGAATTGGACATGCAGGTAAAGCATGGTCATTTGAAATATGTCAAAATGAATATTTTGTCCATCACTGCTTAGCAAAGTACTGTTTCTAATCTCACATTGCTCCAGCGTCAATAAGGCCCTGAAAGAACTAAAAGTTGCTTTGGATCAAAGAATATCGGCTACTGTAAATGACACTTGTGTGAGAAACAAAGACTGTTGTCCCTGTTATCCCATTCACTGTGCACAATAACAGTGATGTTGGTATGGAACTCAAAACTTTTTTTGGTAATGTGTGTGATTAAAACTGTGTGTGTGTGTGTGTGTGTGCGTGTGTGCGTGTGTGCGTGTGTGCGTGCGTGCGCGCGTGCGTGCGTGCGTGTGTGTCTGATTAGAAACAGTGTTCCACTTTTCCTCACTGGTCAGTACTGGCCCATGTCAGACATGAAAGGGAAATTTAAAAGGGCCAAAGTTATCTGGAGTCTCTCTCAAATTAGCCTGGAATACAGGATACACAAGAGAGAAGGAGGGAAGTGCAGAAAAATGTGGGGATAAAGAGGGTGTGGATAGAGAAATGCAGAGAAGTGGAGGAGATGGAGAGGAGAGGAGGGGTGTGGAGAGATGGAGAGGGGTGAGAATAGGAAGATAGGGACAGAGAAATGGAAAGGGAAAGTAGAGTGGTTGAGAGGGGTGGTGTGTGTGTACGTATGTCTGTGGGTGTGTTTTGGTGTGTATAGGGTGAATGAGGAGTGATGAGGAGAAAGGGAGGAGCAGAGAAGGATCAAGAGGAGAAGGGGATGACAGAGATGCATGGAGAGACAGATGGAGAGAAGAAGAGAGGTGTGAAGAGGAGAGGAGAGGATTGTGGGGTTATAGAGAGGAGTATGGGAGGAGATGAAAGGAGGGGAAGAGAACAAAAGACAGGAGAGGAGAGGAGAGGGTGGTGAGGGAGGAATGTATGAAGAGAGGGATGGAGAGGGGAGGGGAGGAGAGAGTACCAGGAGTAGATGAAAAAAAGGAGAAGAGAGGGGTGAGTGGGGTTTAGAGGGCCACTGCAGTTCAAAGCACTGTCTCAGAGGAAAATTCAAAAAGACTACTTCTGCCTGCTGAGTTCCATTCAGAGGAACTCATGAGGAACTCTTGAAAAACGTGTGTCCGTGTGTGTGTGTGTGTGTGTGTGTGTGTGTGTGTGTGTGTGTGCGTGTGTGGGGGGGGTGTTTGTGTGGGTGTGTGTCGGTGTGTGGGTGTGTCTGTGTGTGTGTGTTGGTGTGTCGGTGTGTCTGTGTGTGTGTGAAGAGTGGCCTTCATCAGGGACGATGAGCCATGGGTCATCAATCCGCAGTGTGTGTGTGTGTCTGTGTGTGTGTGTGTGTGTGTGTGTGTGTGTGTGTGTGTGTGTGTGTGTGTGTGTGTTGTGTGTGTGTGAGAGAGAGAGAGAGAGAGAGAGAGAGAGAGAGAGAGAGAGAGAGAGAGAGAGAGAGAGAGAGAGAGAGAAAGCATAGTAGGCCCCCTACGTAGTGCGTAGTGTGTAAGTAGGCTATTTATAAGGGTCTTTGAGAAGAGGATGTCACAAGCTTTCATTCCAAGGCAAACGCAAGGCCACCACACAGCAATTTCTGTTGTTATATTTCGGTGTGTTGGGGGGAATACAGGAAGATGGCGTCTTCTGTTCACTCTCTGGTTCGGTGTCAGTATGATTTGCAAGGACGATTCAGTCCTGTGACCCGTCACTGACATTGAGTTTTTGTACCAAAATACTTGTATCTAGCATCGTGCAAACTTTACCAAAGAACGTGGATCTAACAAGAGGCCAAGGCCAATACAACATCCCATAGCAACAGTTGGCCCCATGATTTTCTGGCCACCATTCTGGAATGAACATCGGTCAAATTACATTGGAATGCATCGGAAATGTATACACGATTTCTACATAATATGGTGAAAAACATTGCAGCTATTATATGGGAAATTTTTCATTTACGAATGCTTATACCATCTCATGTGTTTTTTTGGCACAATCAGTGCAGAAGTTAGTTATCTATAAGGCTAAATTTGCCAAAGTAGCCAGCCATATTATGCCTAGCCTACCGTTAGATCCTTTGATACGGCTACTGTTCACTCCAGAATGGCGTATGTGACTGCCTGTTCACTCCAGAATGGCGGATTTGACTAAAAACTGACTCAACCTTATCATTATTATTTATAAACTTCTATTTTTTCACACCCCTCCATTCTTTTACTTTTATTTTAGTATCTTGTTACAACCTTTTCTACTTATATAACTTATTGTAGTTATTGTATTCATAATGGTAAATGTGAAAGAGGAAATGAAATAATTAAAACTACATAAAAATTGTGGGGTATTATGAACCATGGTGATACAAACTGAATAGTGAGTTTGTTATACCATTACAGCCCAATTCAATTACATTACAATTCACTTTTTCTTAAAAAAGGTGTGGTTGTCTTAAATGAAATCTTATGAACGATTCATTTCAACACATTTAGATAAGCAATAAGCCACCAGAGGCCGCATTGGGTTTAGAATATTGACCAAAGGGCCAGATATCATGGGCAACTTGCCGGTGTTAATAATAGAAAATAATGTACAGTCCACTGGCATAAATTGACTGTTTCCTGCACATTAAATTGAAATGAATTTGGATGAATACAGTAAGCTAGGCACATGGTTAATCTAAAACCTGTAAGACCCCTGTCTAGCACTGTAGAATGCTCGTTGAGAGTATCAGGAAGGATTTTCTTATAAAGGCTCTGCGGGGCCATATGAAATGACACAGCGGGCCACTTGTGGCCCCCCGGGTCTCAGTTTGCCCACGCCTGCCCTTAGCTGTTGTAAATCTAACACAAACCCACGGCCTCTGGTGAATTATGGCTGCAGCATCTGCAGTACTAGACTTTGCTGAAAAGTGTTGTCTGTAATTTGTTTCTGAAAAAGTATTTATTTGACGTGATGTCTCAACTGGACTGGGGCTTCCTGTGTGTACTGGTAACACACAGACAATGTTGTTTCAGTCCAAGCACACACACACACACCTCTTGCTCACACCCACACTGAAATCTCTGTCCTCTTACAAATGCATGGAGCTGGACGGATGTTTCCTCAAGTTGAAATTTGTCCCATGCCACCAAACCTGTACACCACACCCTCACCCTTGGGGTAACACACACACACACACACACACACACACACACACACACACACACACACACACACACACACACACACACACACACACACACACACACACACACACACACACACACACACACACGAATTGATAATTGAATGGTTTCCTGAGAGAGAACTTTAGCCATTATAATAATAATAATAATTGTATTTGTATAGCACTGTGTCATACAAGGCATGTAACTCAAAGTGCTTAACAAATGGGAAAAAACATTGTTAGAGATAGATTTAAAAGGAGAGGAGAGATAGATTTAAAAGGAGAGGTATAGAGGAGAGGCAGAAAAAGCAGGAAGGCAGAGGAAGAAGAGATAGACAGAGAATGTAGAGTCATAAGGTCAACGTAGGTTAGGACCAGGATTCTTAGATGTGTACGGTCCATAGTGGCTGGGCCTATCATAAGTCATAGATAGTCACACAGAGATTGGGCGCTCAGGTGCGGCCCCTGGTGGCATCAGGGGTGAGGAAAAACTCCCTTTCGCTTGATTCATAGTTTGTGAGGGGGAAAAAAAGCTCATTGAGGTCTGAGAAAAAAAGACCCCCTGTAGTCAGGAAGAAACCTCAGGCAGAGACCAGCGGCCACCTAGGGGAGCCCCCTGCCAGGGCTGGATTGCGAGTAGTAAGGGCGCTGCGGCGGCTGGGACACTATAACGTCTTGGCAGCTAGGAGTTGGCAAGGATGAAGAGGTGGGTCTTCAGCTGCTTCTTAAAGGAGTCGACGGAGGTGGCTGATCGGATCTCGATGGGGAGGGTGTTCCATCTCTTGGGCGCATAGCAGGCAAACGCGGCGTCGCCGATCTTCTTCTGCGGGGGGTGGGGTCCTTAGCAGCTTGGCATCAGTGGACCTGAGAGCTCGAGCAGGGGCATAAAAAGAGAGCATGTCTGAGATATAGCTAGGGGCAAGTCCATTTAATGCTTTAAATACTGTGAGCAGAATCTTAAAATCGATTCTGTATGAGACAGGTAACCAGTGCAGGTCTGCCAAGACAGGAGAGATGTGCTCTCTCATTCTGGTTCTTGTTAGGATTCTTGCCGCAGAGAATTTTGAATGAGTTGCAATTTGTCAATTAATTTTTTTGGGAGACCAGAGAAAAGAGCATTGCAGTAGTCTATCCTACTGGTGACAAAGGCATGAATAAGTTTTCTCAGCGTCTTGTCGGGGGGCCAAGCCGCGCACTTTGTTGACATTTTCTAAGATGGAAAAAAGCAGATTTTTTTATCTTGTTGATGTGAGGCTCAAAGCTCAAATCCGAGTCTATGACCACAACCTAGGCTAGTAACCTTATCTTTAATGTGTATGCTTAGGTCACCTAGGCTTGAGTGGAGTTTTGCACGTTTTTTCTTAGGCCCAATGAGCAACACTTCAGTTTTATCTTCATTTAATTTTAGGAAGTTACTGTTCATCCAATCTGTAATGGCAGACATGCATTTAGTCAAGGCATGAATGGCAGTGGTTTGGCTAGGCTCGACAGAGATATATAGTTGAGTGTCATCGGCATAGCTATGAAAATCAACATTGTGCTCTCTGATCATGGAGCCCAGGGGCAACATATAGAGAGAGACTTCTAATTTAGTTTTCCTCCAAAGACGCTCGGTTACTCTGCATTTTCTTTTTAAGGCTCTAAGTGAGTCATTCATCCAAGGTGAATACCTAGCTCTGGTTCTTGTCGTCGTTCTAATTGGAGCTATGCTATCTAGAATTCCTCTTAAGTTGTTGTTGAAGCTATCAACCATTTCATCAGGTGTGCAGTGACCATTTAGTAGGTCACCTGATTTGATGAGGTCTGAAATCTTAAGCTCAGCAGAGGCATTAATGCGTCGTCTGTGAATGACATTGTTGGGTGTGCTAATTTGTGTTGAAATGTCAAAATCAAAAAACACACAGTGGTGGTCGGAGAGGCCGACGTCCGTGACCGATATATTGTTGATGTCAAGTGCATGTGAAATAACAAGGTCAAGTGTGTTGCCTTTTCGATGGGTAGGCTGTTCTGTAACATTCTGGACGACACCGAATCCATTTAATGTGTCTAAGAAAGACTTGGCTATTGCGTCATCTGATTTATTTACGTGGATATTAAAGTCGCCAGCAATTATTGCTTTGTCATAGTTAGTAAGTACGTCCGACATGAAGGTGGAGAAATCAGATAGAAATGACGAAGAGAATTTCGGTGGACGGTACAGAACAATAATGATCAGTTTGAGGTTTGCTTGGACCCTCATTGCCATGTATTCAAATGAAGAGAAAGAGCCCAGATTCATCTTAGTACAATTAAATTTGTTGGAGAAAAGTATGGCTACGCCTCCGCCTCCGCCTCGTTTCTTTGGTCTCGGGGCGTGAAGGAATTTGTAATCGGAAGGGCAAGCCTCAATAAAAGTAGCCGCCCCGTCGTCTTTAAGCCATGTTTCGGTAAGAAACATAAAGCTTATGTTTTTGTCCGAGACCAGCTGGTTTACTACGAAGCTTTTGTTGGTCAAGGACTGCACGTTAAGTAATGCAGCATTAACATTCAAAGTAGTAGAGCTATTGTTTATGCGTTCAGGTGCAATCGTAATTAGGTTGTTGTGTACACAACCAGAGGGTCTATATCTGCGAGCTTTCCTACGGGTAGTGACAGCGTGGATAGCTAGAGGGGAACTCTCTGTTGGGCACGCAGTGTCTAAATTGGTGTAGTGCTTTGGATTTGAAACACCTGTTAGTCAATCCAAGGACCGGTGGGCTTCGAGGGTCCAGCTCTAGGTTGGTCGCGAGGAGACGAGCGCCAGATCTGTTTAAGTGCCTTCCATCTCGTGCGAAGAGGTTACGGCGGTTCCAGAAAGCGGAGAAGTTGTCAACGTAGGGAATGGCTTCTTGGCGGCAGTGTCTCATCAGCCAGACGTGCAGTTGGCGAATTCGGGAGAACTGGAAGGCAGAGAAACAAACAGAGGGGATGGGGCCTGAGATAGCGTATTTTTTTCCAGTGCTGCTAAGGGTATTAATAAGGGAGAGGAAATCGGACTCAAGTTTTTTTAGACTGCTGCAGCCGGATGTCATTGGAGCCTGCGTGGACGATGAGAGTTGTGGCAGTAGGATACTGTGACAGCGCGTCCGGCACATTCGACTGGACATCGGCTACGAGAGCTCCAGGTAGGCACCACGTCTGGGCGTTTCGTAGGGTTACGTGGCGAACCATCGAAGATCCTATGAGGACTGTTGATGGTCCGCCGGGGTTCTGAATGGGCAGGCTGCTCTCGGGTGATTTGCCTGGGGGTGGCGAGGGTCCGGCGGCTTCTGGGTCGCCACTATTTGTGGTAGAGGCTTGGGCACCTGGTGGGAGGGGGGGACAGGGTCAGTTTCTGCATCGATGACTGAGTCAAGTACAGAAAAACGATTGCTAGTCACTAGAGGTGGTGAACATTTCTGCAGTACTCCCCTGCCCGCCGTTAACCACCTCCGTCCAGCTACGACGCGCGGGAGTGGAGCACGGTGGATTCGGGGGGACTTCGGCTGGTGTTTGCTGTGGCTGGGAAAAAAGATAGTGTAGTTAGGTTGGCGCTAGTATTACTGGTTTGGTGTTTCAACGTGGTGTTATGGGATTTTATGACTACCTCGCATTGTAGCCGGCGAATGTCACGTCTAAGTGTTTCAATCGTCATGTTGGCTTTGGCTAGTCTTTCATTAGCATTAGCTAGATCACTGCAGGCGCAGGTAGAGTTGGCCATAATTAGGTCTGCGGATGCAGCAGAAAAGGTTATTTTTGCGAGATAGTTGGTGTAGTGTTGCAAAATTGACTATGAGGTGAGGTGAAACTAAAGCCGAGTAGGGCTCGGCGCGAAAAAAAAAAAAGATATGTAGGCTAGCCTGGTGGAAGGCAAAAATCTATTTGGATGGTGGGGAGGTTAGCCTATGTGCTTATGTTGTTGTAAGAGTGATAACAAGGTAGCGCTAAAGTAATACTACATCGAATCAGTTGTTTGTAGTTGTAAGTTTCAGACAAAGCTTTTAGGAGAAAAACGAGAAGAAACTTAATTTCGTCCGAGTAGCTCCTCGACGGGAATAGCTTGATCCGGAAGCGGAAGTGACGTCTTAATTGACTCTATGGGTTGCTTTATGTAAGCTACTTCCTGACTCATCCCATCCCATTCATGGACCTGATCTTCATTGGGCTTGGCCAGGGATGGGATGTGGTGTGGCAGGGGGCACTCATTCACATGTGTTTTCTATTTTCCACCAAAGATGGAAGAGAAAGAGAACGTAGGTCAGGACCGAACAACAGAAACGGCACGCAGAGGAAAATCATTGACATAGAGACTTTGCCTTCACATGTGCTTCTTTGCCGACAACAACGGCTATAGAAGGAACGAAAGAAAGAATGACTGAACAAAAAGTGACAAAAACAACCTGAGCTACACTCTTTCAGCTGGGTTCAGCTGGGTTCATTCAGATGAAAACAAAAAGAAAAGGAACGAACTGAAGTCAGGAATTACAGAAAAAAAATGCAGGATTAAAAACAATTGCTGCTAGGTAACGTATGAGGCAGCGGTTTATTGTCTAGGAAGCAAAATGAACGATTTAATATATTCAGGTGTATAAAACACAGAAGTGGGCCCTGCCGTGGCCTAAGGGTAGGGCACTGGGGTGCTATGACAGAGACCCGGGTTCGATACCGGCCTGGGCTATTTGTCGATCCTTCCCCGTCCTCTCTCTCTTCTCACTTAGTATTTCCTGTCTCTCCCCCACTGTCCTGTCAAAAATAAAGGTAAAAGCCTAAAAACACAGAAGTGGAACCAGATATAATTTAGACAAGTGCCAAAAAAACAACCAGGAACAAAAAATAGGAATAATATTTCTTCAATAAAATCAGAACATCAGAACTAACACCTGGGGGAGACCAAGATACCTGACAGCTATGGAAAGGGTAACAGATGGAGGTGGATTGCACACCTAAAAACTGTTACGAATGGAAAATGGAGTGTATAAACATCAGCATTAAATAGTGGATTTAGAGGTAGCTCTCGGCATGGAGACTGCCTGTTAGATGTATTTTGTATGTGGCTCGTGACATGGCTGTTTTTGCTGGGGGCAGCCAAAGCTGTCAGCAGCCCTGGCTGTACAGTAAGTGGTTTCAATGTCAATGTGTTTTCAAGGTGTTTTCCAAGCCAAGGTGTTTTTTTTTTCCATTCACAAGAAAGAAACAAGAAACACAGGCTAGAGATTGAAAGAAACTGCCTTTGCTGTAATCTATTTGACCCACCTGTCTTCTCTTATTTCTTAGATCTCTGCACCCTGATCCCTGCATCCTGACATCTCCATTGCGATTGTTTCTCTCCTGGTACCTGAAGCTATCCAGACACAACCACTTCTCCATCTCTTTTCGCCAGACAAGATTATTTCCAGATATCTTCATCCTCACCTCTTCCACCTAGCCTGTAAGCCGCTCAATCTCCCCTCTGCTGGTCCTTTAAGCACCCAAACAACAGCCGCTTCATGCCCTCTTCATCTCACTCTTAGAAACAAGAGACACATCCCACCCCCTCCACCTCTCTTTCTCCACCTCAATATCTCCACTTCTCCGCCTCTCCACTGGTCACCTGAGCCCTCTCCACGATGAATTGGGGGGCGTTAAATTCCCTCCTCACAGGAGTGAACAAGTACTCCACAGTTTTTGGCCGCGTCTGGCTCTCCATGGTCTTCCTGTTTCGCGTCCTCGTCTTTACCGTGGCTGCGCAGCGCGTGTGGGGCGACGAGAACAAGGACTTTGTCTGCAACACTGCCCAGCCTGGCTGCCCCAACGTCTGCTATGACTTCTTCTTCCCCATCTCTCACATCCGCCTCTGGGCCCTGCAACTCATCTTTGTCACTTGCCCCTCGCTGCTGGTAGTCGGACACGTCAAGTGGAGGGAGCAGAAGGACCTCAGGTGTGTCTGTGTGTGTGTGTGTGTGTGTGTGTGTGTGTGTGTGTGTGTGTGTGTGTGTGTCTGTGTGTGTGTGTGTGTGTGTGTGTGTGTGTGTGTGTATGAGTTTTTTTTATTCATTTATTAAAAATTATAATGATTATAATAATTATTAATATTTTAAAATTGCTTGCTTGCTCGCTCACTTGATTAACTGATTGATTTCTTGCTTGATTAATTGATTGATTGATTAATTGATTGATTGATTGATTAATTGATTGGCTGATTGTGAATTGAAGTGAGAGTTGCTGTGGCCACACCTACCAGCTTATTTCACCCAAATAATTACTTTCCATCCTAATAACTACCGCAGATACACCACCAGTCATGATGGCCATCACTTGTATGCCAATCCCGGTAAGAAGCGAGGGGGTCTATGGTGGACCTATCTGCTCAGCCTGATCCTGAAGGCCGGCTGTGACGTGGGATTCCTCTACATCCTGTACCATATCTACGAGGGCTACGACATGCCCAAGCTCACCAAGTGCCAACTGGCACCATGCCCCAATGTGGTACGTATAGGAGTCACATATTACCAGTACATACAGGAAGATAAGGAGTGGTTATATATATTTACTAAAATGTCAAAGATACATTAAACAGCGTCTTTTAGTTGGGCATTTGTATTGCTATATTATATTGCACCATTCATACATGCCCAAGCGCACCATGTCCAAACGTTGTGGGACATGCTGCGTTGCGTATAGGACTCTGCATACTGTATACAGGAAGATAATGATTTCTGATCAATATTACTTTTGGTACATAGTGGAGTGGAGTTTTGTGATCATGTCCTCTTTTTGTAACTCAGGCTGCGTACAAAAGTCAGGTGGCCTTCAAATTAACTCTTTTGACTACTATTATTTTTGTTATTAAGATTCCACATGGAGTGCGCTAACACACTGTACCATGAATGGGTAATGGTACATGCCCATGGGGACCTAGGTTTGATTCATTTCAAGCCTGCATTATTTCCCAACCCTACCCCAACTCTCCCTCCCACTTTCCTGCTACTCTTCAGGGGTGCATTTCCCAAAGCCATAGTTGCTATTGCAATGCAATTTCCCATTGACAACAACCCAAATTGCTAACTGGCTAACAAGAACGATTTGGAGAAACGCACCCCAGTTTTGTGTCACAATAAAATATATTATTTAATAAAATGAACTAGAAATGCACTCAGAGAGTACAGACCTCCTCCAAGGAAGCTGTTGGATAGAATATTTGGCTATGTTACAACCTATTTTTTCAAGTCTTTCTGTCTTGTTTTTGTGGAGTGAGAAACTGGCAAAAAAAGAGAAAATGTAAAACAAATCTCCCAATGATGAAGAATTAAAAAAAAAAAAGCAACTAGATTCGAACCGTGATCCGGATCACCACCAAAATGTTATCTCTTGTTCCTATTGTCATTTCCAACAACTCCATGAAATCTCATCCAAATCCATGCATAATTTTTGAGTATCCTGCGGACAAACAAACAGACAGACATACAGACAGACAGACAGACAGACAGACAGACAGACAACGTGACTGAAAACAAAACCTCCTTGGCGGAGGTAAAAACGGTTATTCATGGCTCTACAGGTATGTCAACTATGGGTTTGCATTGCAGGTGGACTGCTATATCTCCAGGCCGACGGAGAAGAAGATCTTCACCCTGTTCATGGTGGTGTCTGCCTGCGTGTGTGTGGTGATGTGCCTGATAGAGATGGCCTACCTGGTGGGCCATAGGATCCACAAGGAGATCACGCGCCACAAGAAGAACCGCCAGCAGCTCTTCGCAGACAGCCACGAGCTCGGGACGCTGGCCCCACCCAGAACCTCTCGGTACCAGAACCATAACCCCGACCAGAACCAGGAGAAGTGGGTCGACCCCACGCTCTCCAGGCAGGTGTCTAGAGCACCGTCCAGGGCTGCGTCCAGGACATCGATCCATAACCTGGCCAATAGCAAGAAGGAGGAAGCAGCGGCGGCAGCAGCGGCTGCCAAGGAGAAGGAAGCAGCAATGTGCTGATATATGCATACGTATATTCACACACATATTCACACATATTCACACACACACACACACACACACACACACACACACACACACACACACACACACACACACACACACACACACACACACACACACACACACACACACACACACACACACACACAAACACACACACACACACACACACACACACACACACACACACACACACACACACTCACACACACACACACACACCGTCTACTGGCTTAAAGCCATCGTTTTGAAACACACACCCACACACACACAATTCTGGAATTCCGTCTGCACTCTTAGCTGCTTCTGGAATCTCAGGTGGACCAACCTGCTTTTGAACATGTTTTCTCTCTTTGCATGCGCTCTCAATTTGTTCAGCAAAACAAGCACTCAAAAAGTCACAACAAAAAAGGAGGAAGTTGTGACAGACCAGTGATTCTTGCCCGGAAATGGCATAGATTTTCTGACATTTGTCTGACATAAATACATTCATAAGAAACTTAAAGGTCAACACATGTTGTGCATTTTGTCTGTGTTGTGTTTGAATCGGCTTTTGGTATCTAAGGATGGGTATTTACAGGTGACTGTTTGCTTTTTCCTTCTTCCGTCTTAACAATGCACTTTAATTGTTAATTGTTTAGGGAAGGGGGAAATGGGCATTGTTAGTGTGAATGTGTGTGTGTGTGTGTGTGTGTGTGTGTGTGTGTGTGTGTGTGTGTGTGTGTGTGTGTGTGTGTGTGTGTGTGTGTGTGTGTGTGTGTGTGTGTGTGTGTGTGTGTGTGTGTGTGTGTGTGTGTTGTCATTATCTACATAAATTACTCCTGGCAAGCACCCAGACCTAATAGTTCAGTGGCAGTGATAAATGAAGAAAGATGTCTCGATGCTCTCAACAAGGCGAAGATGGACCTTGAAGGAAACCTTTTCACAAAGGCTTCTATATATTTTCATGTGTAAAGTTGAAAGAGATTTTTGTACAGTCTAAAAAAGTTTGAAAAAAGTTCACTTGAGTTGTTTAGTGAATGTGCTTCATGCAAACCTCTGACGCGGGTGAAAAAGAACAATCTGTAAGAATGATGAAATGCTAATTTTAGGCCTACACAATTTTGTGCTTTTATTTATTTTTTCTGTGTGTATGTATATTTTGAGATTATGAAGTGTTATATGCTTTATTTTATGAAGAATAATACTGCCACCAAAAGACCAAAAAGCATATGCACAAACACACGCATGCACGCACACACACACACACACACACATACACACACACACCACCACCACCACCAACAACAACGACAACAACAAAAAAACGTAGTGAACACTTTAGTACACACCTTTCTGTGTCATTGCTTAACAATACCCTTCCTTTTGTTCCCATTGTTGTTGTGTTGCATGTCTTTAAAATGATTGTTATTAAATCTGTTACAAAGACTTATTTGTATTTTTCGTAATTAAACATTTATTGAGGAAAAAACAACAAGTGGTGATCATTGAGTCGACATACTGTATATATATCATTAAACTCTCTCTCTCTCTCTCTCTCTCTCTCTCTCTCTCTCTCTCTCTCTCTCTCTCTCTCTCTCTCTCTCTGCACACACACCCACACCCACACACACACACCTCACATGAATGAATGAATGACTGAATGAATGAATGAATGAATGAATGAATGAATGAATGAATAGCTTCCTGAGAGTTCATTGTCTCTCCTTTTACTGTATTTGCCAATGACTCATACACTACCATTCATAAGAATAGTCTCAGTACAACAGTAGATAATGGGCTAGAATTCAGTTAACATGGGCAGGTGGGACCCTCTAATTATTTATCACAGAAGAAAATAAATAAATAAAAGGAACCAAAATTAGGAACAACAGAAAAGGCAAAGAATCTGCGGTTAGCTCACCTGACAGTGTTTTTTTTTAATTATTTAGGCACAATGAACCCATTTTTGTTATAAACACAGAAGTGGAACCTTAAAGGAACCTTACAGGTATGAAACAAACAATCTGGAACAGCTGGAATGAACAAAAATAGGAGCATATATGTAAGAAAAAAAAGGAACCGAAATCAAGAACGACAGAGAAAAAAAAGCACAAGACAAAAATCAGACAGTGCTTTTGTTATTAAAGCAGCACACAATGAACGAATGTTAGTAAAAACACAGAAGTGTAACCGTAGAGGAACCCCTCAGGTATGAAACTAAGAAACAGGAGCAGCTGGAATTGACTAAAATAGAAGCAGAAGTATGTACAGCACGTATTAATGCAAAACAGAATTGAAACCTAAGATTGGGATCGCTGATGGAAATAACTGACGTTGCATTACACAGGACGTGCTATTTAAAATAGCCAATCAATCTACATTGAAACTGTGCAAAGCGGACACTAGAGCATATATAAAAGTGACAAGTGAGTAGTGGAGACTTGATCAGGATAAAGGGCTCTGTGGCAGATATACATACTTGACTGACTTGCTACTTATTTTACATGACACTAAACTACATTTGGCTGATTTTATATAAAGAAATGTACAGGCTCTGAACAAGACATTGTTTGATCTTCAACTCCTCTGCTGGTTCCAGAAGATCCATTGTGATAGCATCTGGTGCTCTCAACATCCAGCCTTCACAATCGCTCTATCCTCATCTCCCCATCATTCTGCCACTGCTCCCACTGACTCCCAGCCAAGATGACCTTTGTGTGTTTTAAACATGAGTACTCCACGGTTTTTGGTCGCATGTTGCTCTCCATGTTGATTGTGTTCCGCGTTCTCGTCTTTGTCGTGGCTGCGCAGAGTGTGTGGGGCGACGAGGAAGACGGCTTTAAGTGCAACACTGCCCAGCCTGGCTGCAGAAACGTCTGCTACGACTACTTCTTCCCCATCTCTCATATCTGCCTCTATGCCCTGCAACTCATCTGTGTCACCTGCCTCTTGCTGCTGGTGGTCGGACACGTCAAGTGGCGCGAGCAGAAGGACCTCAGGTAACAGTGTACAGAGACAGAATAACTTGATCTATTTTTAGTTTTATTTTGTCTTATTTTATCATTATTATCTTTATTGTCTCCAACCAGAGGTTATAATTTTAGCAGAATTGTGTGAAAGGGACTTTGCAAAATAAATTTGATAAAGTATAGGCTTACAAGTACATATTGTCAGTGTGTATTGTTTTAAAACATTTATTATTGTGTCATATCACTGATTCTTGAGAAAGCGGCTAAAACATGTCTCTGCAATAAACTGCCAATTCTGTTGAAAATAAACTACATTTTCATGAACAAAATGAATCCAGGTCAAGACACAGGGGTCTGTTACATAAATGTACAGTCGTTTGAAATATTTAAGTGTAATTTTATTACTTTTCATGGCTATAAACCTGCCCACACCCTGTAAAAACAGCTGTCCCAAGGACAGACATCATCATTTCAATTGACTTAAAATGTAAAAATCACTGATATTATTGAATAATATCACCATGATGTGAAAGTTCATATTGAAGTGGTTCTGCAGATATGCACATAGTGCGTGTAAAGCAATAATTACTACTATTTTCTGATTGCTCAAAGTGTGTCCAGCATATTAGTCACCACCGTCAGATTTTTTAAAAAAGACAATAAAATCAGGTATGCGCAAGGTCATTGTCATTACTTAGGACCCCTTTTCAAACCTTTAGATCTACTGAGTACTTCACCATCACTGAAGCTCCTGTAAGTTTACTAATTTCTCCTCAATTTGATAATTTGTTTGGACACTGGTACTGTCCCAACCATAAACTGTCAACACCGTCGGGGGGTTAATAGTATTATTGTTACATAAATGTTAATTATATATACTTTTTCAGAAGCGTCATGAAGCCCCTAAGACACAGAGTGAAAACGAAGTGGCTAATGTGAGCAAAAAATGCATAATATGTAAAAGAGTGTTTTTTTGTCTCACACACCGTCAGATGTCACCACGTCAGATTTTGTTCGCTCCTCATCATCTTGTTCCATATTTTACTAAATTGTGCTGGTTAATGAAACATTACCATACATGTTAGTAATAATTGTGACCCAAACTTATACTCCAGCCTCCACTGAGGTGCATTTGGAGGTTTTTTTTTGTCACAAAACCTGACGGTGGTGACATCTGATGTAGTTCACAAAAAAAGCATGTGTTTTACATGTTTTTGACAAGTTTTAAGAATATGCTTCCAATAAGTATCTACAATTATGTTGAATTGTAAAAGTAATTCACTTAAATACAGTAAACTTATTTTTGTACTTCTAATTCTGTCTGACGCTGGTGACAAAACCAAGAAAGAGCCCATTTTATGAAAAATGTAAAATATGGGGAGCTTGGCCAATACATTCACTGCACAGCCAAGACGTTCATCTATGATAATACACCTCTATATTTTGGATTTGAACAACTTAAAACCTGTTTATGCCACATTTTCAATAATCTAGGCCTACTTCCTAGAGTATCTAACAAATGAAGAAAAAACACATGCACAAACATACTGTGCACACACAAAAATAAAGTGTTTATGCTAGATGTCATTGACTTGAGAGGGCTATTTATTTTGCTAAATGTAGGTAATAATTAGGTCACTTTCACCACCTTCAGATTACTGTCACCACCGTCAGTTCTTAAGTCACCACCGTAAGAAGGAGTTTTGGACATTTTAAATGAATGTGCTTACAAAATTTTCCTTTGTAGTTGTTGAATTATCAAAGTAATAGCAAATTGAAGCCTACATGAATATTTGTGAAATTACAAAAAATTGTTTGATCTATTTAGCCATTAAGTAAGCATTGTCTGACAGCACATATTTTTAAATTAGAACACATGAAGCAGTATTAAAATAGAATGAAAGTGAATTTTCAACATTTAAAGGCGTATGTGTGAACCAAAAAACACACACAATCACTTCAAAACTCCAGATACATATGCAACCAAATCAATACACTTTTTATTGCTTTTAATTGTGTCTGACGGTGTTGACAAAAAACAAGGTATGATCGGAGAAAAACCTGATTTCTGAAAAAAATGGAAAATGGGGAGATTGGCCTTGTGCATTTCTGAAAAGCCAAGACCTTTGTCTACGAGGATATACCATATTATTTTGTAATTCACTTCGTTTTTTTCTTTCAAGATTACAACCTGTTTTAGCCACTTTCTCAAGAATCAGTGATATATGTTAGATTTTTTTGCAAACATAGATCTTTTGCGATGGGCTAATCATTGTTATTACTGACTCCCGCTTCCCGTGAAGGACATAACATTTAAAAAAGTGGTTAGGGAAGTTGACTTAAAGGGGGATGCCACTATTTTGGGGCTTAATACAGTTAAAATCGTTGGCCAGGGTTTATATAGGTGGTAAAGTGTCTTATTTTTCATGTAAGCCGTTGTCTTGCTTTAAGACAAGTTAAAAGAGGTAGCATGTCGCTAAGCTAGTGAAAGTCAATGGATCCGTGTAGCATGTAGCAATGCTACATGGATGCATTGACTTTCACTAGCTTAGCGACATACTCCCTCTTTTAACTTGTCTTAAAGCAAGACAACGCTTAACATGAAAAATAAGACACTTTACCACCTTTATAAACCCCAGCCAATGATTTTAACTGTATTAAGCCCCAAAATAGTGGCATACCCCTTTAAGATTAGAGGGTTGTATGTTGGAATCCCACCCCAACCTCTCCTTACACCTCCATTCATGGCTGAAGTACCCTTGAGCAAGACACCCAACCCCACATTGTTCCAGGGACTGCAACCAATACTCTGTAAATACCTGTAAGTAGATTTAGAGAATAGTGTCAGCCAAAGGCCTCTGCATACTGGTTCCGTCAGCACTGCGGATCACTATTGTTTCAGACAATTTCAGTTACCCCTGCGCACGGGCGCAGAGGTGCTGTAAACATTGAATGGGCAATTATCATCACAGCAGAGCATGGGTAGTTCAATTAAATTCAACTCAAATTTATTAAGGACCATGTACAATTAAAACATAAATGTTGTCATTTTATGCATTGTACTACCAGAGTTAGCCTCAGGCTAATTTACATCACTCACATGAGTGTCCCCTACAACCCAACCCAATGCACATACACAACACAAACAAATCAACATAAAAAAACATTAAAATATTCTGTCAGCACCATAAGCCAGTGGTTACAGTTTTGACTGTTTTTCAGTGGGCATCACAGTGACATCCGCAAGGACAGGTAGGGACCTCGGCGTGGCTGTGCAGGGGTTGTAATAAAAAATAATAGAATAGACATTGACAGAGCAGTGCTCTGCGCTTAATCAGAACCGGTGTGTGGAGGACCTAAATGTAATGTAATGATCACAGGGACACCACCAGTCACCACCGCCACCTGTACCCAGGAAAGAGATGCGGCAGCCTGTGTATTACCTACCTGCTAAGCCTGATCCTGATGGCCGGCTCTGATGTGGGCTTCCTCTACGTTCTCTACCACGTCTACGACGGCTACGACATACCCAAGGTGATCCAATGCCAAGTTTCACCATGCCCAGGCAAGGTACGTTTAGGACTCACGTCACGGTAGATAAAATGATGAATGTTTTGTAATTTATTATAACAATGTGTTCATTACATTTTATTCACTGCCCTTGTTACATGAATTGCGTACAGTTTACAACATGAAACTTTATGTACCAGTACTTATGCTTATGTAGGCCTACATATAGGCCTACTGTGTCCTTGGGTTAGGTTTAGGGATTTCATTCTAATATAACTAATATTATTACAGTATGGTGTTCATACAAAAAATGAAGTGTTACCTCATATAGGCCTACTGTATGTATTTTATTAATAATAATTCATATTAACAGTAGTAGTATAATAATAGTATTTATTGTGATTTTTCATGTGTTCCATGTTTCATTTTTGCTATGTGTGGTGTGTATTGTATAGGTGGATTGCTTCATCTATCGGCCGACTGAGAAGAAGATCTTCACACTGTTCATGGTGGTGTCGGCGTGCGTGTGTTTAGTAGTGTGTCTTTGTGAGATGGCCTGCCTGTTTGGCAAGAAAATCATGCACTTCATGTGCACTGTCAGAAGACTTGGCGAATTGGTGCCAACAACATCCTCCCAGTACCATGACCATAGCAGTAGCAACTCAGAGATGCTTCAGGAACAACAGTGGGACGACCCAACGCTCAACCAAGCACTCGACCAAGCGTTTGGCCCAACAATATCCATGCAGAATACCATCGAATGCAGCATCCAGTATCACGGAGAATCCTCAGAAACACCAGTGGGTTGTCCAAATGCTCAACAACAAACCCCAACTCCATAGAAGTTGGGACACAAGGTAAATTGTGAATAATAACAAAATACTGCCATTTTCAAAACTTCTGATTCTCCAACATGATCTCCAAAAATTCCGTGCTCCTGGACACGGATGTTAAGGACACAAAATCCGTGTCCAGGAGCACGGATTTTGCCAAAATTCCGTGCTCCTGGACACGGAATTATTTTCGGTGACAGACACACAGAAGTGCTCTCTCTATACTCCCACAGCTCTATGTTTCCACAGTCTTGTGTTTTCTCAGGATTTGTCTAATTTCAATTTTTTTTCTAAAAAAAAACACATTTCTTACTGACAGGTTAGGTTTAGGGATTGTTTTGGACTGGGCACAACTAGTTTTCTTTCATTCATTATGAATTTGATAGCCTAGCAACCAATTGGAAAAGGTATTTCTCAAAAATATGTCTTTAATGACAGGTTAAGGTTAGGGAATGTTTTGGTCAGGGCACAACTTAAATTGCTATAGCATTATTTTGTTTAAGATTAGCATTTGGTATGTATTTTCTAATGATAGAGTTAACACAGTGCTGTGGTAATAGCCTATAGAAAGCACTTCCGTGTGCCCATCACGGAAAACAATTCCGTGTCCAGGAGCACGGAATTTTGGCAAAATCTGTGCTCCTGGACACAGATTTTGTGTCCTTAACATCCGTGTCCAGGAGCACAGAATTTTTGGAGATCAGGCTGGATTCTTACATTAGATGGAGAATGGCACAAAGAAAACATATCAGCCATCAAAACTGACCAAAATTATTGTTTGGGGGGATATTCACGGATATGTAAAAACAACACGTCTCAAAAGAGTTGGGACGGAGACAATAAAAGGCAGCAAATGTTGAGGAAGACAAAAAACAAAGCAAAAGACAACACTTAACAGTTAATTACATTAACCGATGAGATGATTCTATATAAAAAACAGTGTTTATTCCTGTCTTGGACGTGATTTCACCAGCTTAAATGGTGAGTGTATTCCTAATCATGTTTTGCAATGTTTTCCTTTCTGTAGTGCTTACAGTGTGACAGGTCTTGACCAAAAGCCCGGCATTTTATCACCTACTGGTCCATGATGGAGTTAAACTGTTAAAACATAGTAGAGAATGCAATTTGTCCTTATTATGTGGCAGTAATTGAAGATCTCCCCACAAAATATAATGCATGAGTGGCTTTTCATTCTGTTTAAAACCCATATCATTCAGCACTATATTTACCTCTACAGAGAGGGAGAACAATTTAACCAATGCACTACTGCACCCCCATGCCATCAAAGAGGCTGCCTTTTGAAGTTAGCACTAACACAAGTTGGATGGTCCATTTTCACTGTAGCACAGGATGTACAAGACTCTATTATTTTCAAAAAGAATTGACTTCTGCAACTTCTGCTGACTTCTGTAAACAAAGGACAGTTTCCCGTGTCTTCTGGGTCTATTTCAAGTGATCTCGGGTGCATAGGAGAATGTTAAACCCATCACTTGCACACATGAAGCGTTCTTAATGGTCAATTTTAAATAGCTGTAATTCTTAGAGTGCTAGAATGAGACTACAGCCAATACACTTGCACTTTAAATGTCTGTATGAGCACTGTCTATGTCCATACTGTCTTAAGTCCATGTATAAGTACTGTCTATGTCTATACTGTCTATGTCCTTACCTAAATTAGTCTATGTCTGTATGGGAAAGCAAGAAATGTAATTTCAAATTCTTTGTATGACCAGTGCATGTAAAGAAATTGACAATAAAACCTACTTGACTTGAATACATATTTCATGATGTCATGAACCTATACAATGATTTTAATGCCAAAAATATGTCTACACTCAATCATGGTATATCAAAAGGAATTCAAAAATGTATGTAATAACGATGGTAATTATTCCCTCTGCATCTTTAATTCTGAGTGACAGCCTGTCTGTGATGGTCTTATACCTGGACACACATATTGTCCATCACTACAATTCATTTTGAAATATTCTTCTTTGTTGTTTTATCTTATTTGGATGTTTATTATATTTCACTGATCCCCATCCCAACTTATTTGAGACGTGTTGCAGTTATCAAATTAGAAATGAGTATGTCCCCCAAAACAATATTTTTTCTCGGTTTTAAGACTTAATATGTTGTCTTGTCACTATTCTCCATCTAATGAATGGATTGAATGTTTTGAAAATGATAGCATTTTGATGTGATTCACAGTTTACCAAACGTCCCAACTTCAACGGAGTTGGGGTTTGTAAATGCTCGACCCAGCGCTTGACTCAACGGTTGACCCAACCATGGGTGTAATTTTAGTCGGGGACGGTGGGGACATGTCCATACCACTTTCAAGATAAACCTAGCTTGTCCCTACCATTCTTTCACAAATGTAATGCAAAAACAGCATATCCGGACCATTTGCGATTGAAATGTCCCCACCATTTTTCGAGCCAAACATACACCTTTGGACCCAAAGCTTAACCCAGTGCTCTACCCAATGCTCTCCAGGCAGCAGCCCATCGAGAGCAGCCTGTAATAACCGGACCAATAGAAGGAGGCTGCAGCAGCTGCTGTGATGGAGACCCAGATGTGTTGATACATACGCACGCACGCACACACACACAAACACACACACAAACACACACACACACACACACACACAAACACACACACACACACACACACACACACACACACACACACACACACACACACACACACACACACACACACACACACACACACACACACACACACACACACGCACAGGGGCTGGGTAGGGTGGGATGGTGTGTGTAATCTAGGTACCGAGTGAGTTATACTGTTTGCAAACTATGTGACATAATGGAACTAGTGTATCTGGTCTGGATGCTCTCGACAAGGCAAACAATGGCCTTTGCATACAGCTGAAACTTTTCACAGAAAAATATATATTTTTTAAAAACATTTTTTTCTAATACTGTTGTGTCGTTTGGGGAATTTACAGTGTCTTCTGCTTTAATTACTATTAAATGAAAGTGCACTTGTCAAATGTCTGTGTTGCAGCGCACACCTCTGAGCACAGTGAAGGACATATGAAGAGAAGCAGGCCTGTAATCTGGCATATACTGTAGTGTAGGGCATTTCCTGGTGGTCTGACGCTCATCTGGGGCCAATACTGTTGAGTTTTTGCCTGGTTACCACTAGACCTCATCACAAGTGAGATTAGGTAGGTCTGGAGACCTGCCTACTGTAAATTCCGCAGGGGGCGGAATACTTGGCCATTATGACACCCTGCCCTGCTCTCTGATTGGACAGAGACACTGTAAAGGTTGTGCTATTATGACCCACCCGTCCCGCTCTCTGATTGGACAGACACAGGGACCATGCTCTGGTCCGTTTCTGATCAAAACTTCCAAACTGTCTTTCATATCGCTACGATTGTGTAGAACTAAAGGCAGTATGGGAGTTCCCAGGCTAGTTGGGTTCTTTTGTACATTATCTTAAATATTTGCTCACAATTCAGAAGGGGGCACAAAAAAATACCTGGACCTTTTTTGGTCCTTAGCCAGCCCTGAACTGAAGCATATACTACTGTACTATACGTACAATGACACATCACGAGATGCTGACAAACTAACTCTCTCTTCTTAAAAATATACATTTTTAGGGCTGTTTGCCTTTATTTTTGACAGGACTGTGGAGGAGAGACAGGGAAGGATCAAGAACTGACCCGAGCTGGAGTTGAACCCAGGTCACCGGCATACTAACCAAGTGCCCTAACTTTAGGCCACGAAAGGGCCACAAACTAACTCTCTTGCACTATATGGCCATCACTTTTAGAATGAAGACTAGTATCCTGCATTTACATGCAAATGTACTTTAGGCCTATAGTCTGCACATTTTGTGTTTGTATTCACCTTATTATCACACCCCTAACCCCACCCCTTTCAACTTTTTTCATGCTACTAAAGGCTTTACGGTCTACTCGTTCCTTTTAGGCTGTCTATATCCCTTCTGAATGATTTAGCACAACTGCTTCCCAAATAGTAATGGTGCTGCCCTCGTAACTGTGGATAATAAGGTGGATTCACTTGAGTTTATTTCCCTATTATGCACATTATGCATGAATGCTGTGTGACTGGTTGGTGTCTGAAGTGGACTTTGCTTTATTTTATGAAGAACGGTACTGCCATCTAGTGATGAAACACACACACACACACACACACACACACACACACACACACACACACACACACACACACACACACACACACACACACACACACACACACACACACACACACACACACACACACACACACACACACACACACACACACACACACACACACACACACGCAAGCTCACTTGCTCAACACATAGTCTATACCTTTGAGAATGGAAGGGAGTGTCCAGTGTTTTCACCAAGTTATGTAAAGGGCTTGGTACATATTTAACTTGCTACTAAGCACCACCTACACTTCAAGTAGCCTAATAGTATTCACTGTAACACACACACACACACACACACACACACACACACACACACGCGCGCGCGCACGCGCGCACACACTTGCCTAACAACAAGAAAAAACACACAAACAAGGAGTTGGTTGACTCTCTGGATAGGGGTCAACGTTAAAAAATGAAGGCAACCTTCAAGACCTCTGGATCTTTATTGCCACATGGTTTCCTCGTCTGCATAACACTATGAGCCACAATGTAACAAAATGTCAAGTAGAAACACAAAAGAGCAAGGAAGAAGATGTAGATGTTGCCCATGCAACAAAAGAGTTATGGAAATTAACAAACACAGGGTTATAAAATTAATAACTGGGGATCTTATCACACTACCCCTATTCAGATGTTAACCTACTTAGAAAACTAGGGCATTCCTCTGCTTAAGTCTATTCAATTCGAGCCAAAGAATATGAACGAGACGCATAAATCCTCCTTGGATACAAAACACCATTTCTGTCTGTCAAAAACATTGGAAACATTGTATGTGTCATTAGAGTGAGCGTCAGCCTTTTTCCGAGAGGATCGTCCAATCAAAGAACTCACAACTAGGTGTGGCTTTGACTGGCATTGGTGTAATCCAATCAGCTTGGGAGGGGCGGGATTCTATATAAACAAATTTCAACTCGGCTCGGCGAAAGAACTTCTAAAAATGAGTTTTCACTACGGACAGGTAATTTCCGGGTCGTGTATTACTATGTTTCTTTTGCTTTGATTTCATGAAATTTGATTCATGTTTGTGATTGTTTGTGGAATGGACTGCATTGTGTCGAAGGATACAGATCTCCTCATTCACATCCTTACTTGTTGGCAAACTTGTCAAGCTCACTCTTATTAGCTCGGTGTTAGCCTCCCAGCTAGCTCTGAATGGAGAGCAGTAATCACATTATCGTCAGTCTGCAGGTATTTGTTTTGAAAGAAACTAATATAAAGCTATTGTCTGTGCAACGAGATGAACAGTGAGTGGCCTCGGTTATACAGAATCCGGGAAAGCTGTCGTGATAAGAATGTCGGAATGTGCCCGGTTAGTTCATGAGACAGAATGGACTGGTGGTTGACACATCAGTCTGTTTTAGGTCAGTCTGACAGTTTTGAGGTGCCAATCGCGCCACTAACTAACATTTTTGTCTTTGACACGGTCGACCTCATCAATCAAATTTGTAACAACACTTTCAGGTTGCTGTCAATGTTAAAGTCGTTCTATAGCAGGAAGAGCATTGGCAACAGTTTGTTTAAAATAGTTGTGGACTGTGGACACAATATACATGAGCAGCAGAAAGAATTTGTGCATTTATTTTTGTCCATCGTTATAAAGTAGTGATAACAATGTTGCCAATGTGACATGACAATGCACCAAATGAGAACAGTTAATGTTTATAACATGCTGGCCTGCCTAGCCTACTTCTAACCCAATATGTATGTGATCTTAAGAGGAAGGCTATCTTAAAACTTATCTTAGACTGTGTGATGTGCTAACGTGTTGATGTGCTAACGTGCCTCCTGTTCACAATGGTTGAGACACTTGGGAGTTGGGACCTAAAGTGACATGTGGCCCTCCTAACATTGTCTACTATTGGCTTTAACCTATGTGCACACAATGTGTGCAATATTTCTTCTGGTAAAACTCTTAACCTGATTCCTGTGCCACCAGGCTGTAGTAGGCTATGTGGGCACTGAGTGGGCAGTGTGACAATATG
Organism: Engraulis encrasicolus; assembly: GCF_034702125.1. Taxonomy (NCBI): domain Eukaryota; kingdom Metazoa; phylum Chordata; class Actinopteri; order Clupeiformes; family Engraulidae; genus Engraulis; species Engraulis encrasicolus. The sequence continues at coordinate 4,708,752 of NC_085876.1, forward strand.
TGTAGCATGTGGGCAGTGCTGTAATGGGCAGACTATTGTTGATGTTTCTAATTCTTCTGCTGCATGGTGGGATTAATTAAACCCGACTCTTGTGCCGCAGGGCTAATAATGCATTGGCATGTAGCAAGGCAGTTGAGGTGGTGGATTGTGGAAACATAACATTTAACCATTTAAATGCCTAACCTGACCTCAATGATACCTGGACATCCGACTGGGCACTGTTATTGCTCCAGTGCCGTGATTGATATTTGTGCGTCTAATCGTACACAGTCATTAATAATAATGTCATTATATACGCCATGCATTAACTCTGTGTGAGAGTGGTCCATTCGCTGGGTTTAGCTATAAACATAAAAATTATGCACTTAATTATTTGACAAATAGCAATGTCTAAATGAAATAACTATGCCACATATATGCATGGAGGCAATGTAACTGTTCTGATGTGATACAGTACGTGGCTGGAATGATCCATTTCTCTGTATACCGCAGGGTTATCCAGGCGGGGGTCCCCAGCACCACCCTCCCCCAGGGGCACCCTACAGAGGCCAAGCCCCAGCAGGGGGTTCCTACGGAGGGGCCCCTAACCAGCCAGGCGGCCAGTACGGAGGG
>NC_085876.1:4719363-4741863 GCF_034702125.1 Engraulis encrasicolus
CAGTATTGTGGTCATTTGGAACACAGTGTAGTCCCTGCACATGGTTAAATAGGTTGAATAACAAAGTACAACCAAAAACCTTCCATTCCCCTCCTAAAAGCAACATGCATACAGTGGCTATAAAAAGTCCCCTGTTCCAATGGCAGTTTTTTTTTTATTAAAAAAATGGCAGTAAATACGTTTTTCATATTTAATATAAACCATAACCTGTACAATGCTTTCTGGTGACAAGATTGTGGGGATACCTTACTTTTCCACACACAGTATTACTTTGTATGAGCACCCATCCACCAGGCAGATATCACACATCAGACAGACAGACACACACACACACACACACACACACACACACACACACACACATGCACAAACGCACACACACGCACTCTATCTGTCTTACATGGGAGGATTCATAACTTATTGCACAACCTTACACACATGAATAAATGCAAGCACACGCATACACACACACACACACACACACACACACACACACACACACACACACACACACACACACACACACACACACACACGTACTGTTGAAGTTTACCGTCTTGGTCTCTACTTCTTGCATGTTCAAAATCCGAGTCAAAGGAATCAAAAACTCCAAAAGCCAAATTAATCTATTTATTTTCTAAAATTACCAAATAACAAAATGACCACCACTGGTAATATCCAGAATACCAGCAATGGCCCATACACAGTAAACACTACAGCTTTCCAGAACTGCAGAGTCTACTACATAAAAATGACAATTGACAGCGAAAGCATTACGGAACGTTCCGGAGATCCTAACCTTCTCTCGCCCTGACCGATAACAAAAATTAGGACCTACTGAATATCCCCTATCTGTTGGTATTTATGGTTTGTGGGTGTATGGGTGTGGTTATGTGTAAGCAATTACGTGATTTGTTAGTTAACCCAGAATATGCCTAATCTGTGTCGATTGTAAGCTGCTGTCTTCATTTCCGGGTGGGCCTTGATTTCATCACTCTAGGTCTTCATGACCTCATCTGTGGACTTCCTGAGTTCTGTAAATTTAATCAAGCAATACACATACAACAGCACATTCTTTTGACATATTTGAGGGTCTTTGGCTCTGAAAAGATTGAAATCCAATGTTAGTCGTTTGCCCATTGTCACCTACTCCTGGCCTCCTAAAAAGGATTAAGTCAAATAGTTTCGCTTCTGAGTGACATCACTGTATCTTGTGTTCTAGAACGAATGATACTTCAAGGAGTTTGGTATGGACTTCAGACTTATTCAGAAAATAAGCAATCAGTTAATCAAACATCACATGACAGTTTTCAGCTTGTCTCACAACAATGTTTGATGAGTTCTGTAGGCTCTCCTAAAAGGAATGGGCAATTACTCAACATCTTCATCTCATGATTGGCACATGGGGTCATTGGGCCTACTCAGTGGTTTGAGTGCCCATCAACAGAACTCATTTATTTTAATGTTTTTAATCATAACCAAATATTGTAGAATTTCCTGCAAACACAAATGAATACCTGAACAACTTGCTGTAAGACAATGCATTATATTTCAGGACCTCAGAATCTAGCCTATTTTCCAACAGTCCCTTTCGTGAGGTCATAATTAATATGACCTCATCAAATTTGTTAGACCTCAGTGTTAGACTCTGTAACCAACATGACCACATAGCTTTCCTTGGTCAACTTCTCTTGTCCATTTCTGGAACCTAAGTTGCTCGCCTCAGAAACCTAGTGCAAAGAGAATACCACATCATCTGCTCATCACCCAATGTGTCATTGCACCAAGACATTATATTAATGTGGAAACCACAGTGAGTTCCATTGCCGAAGGCTGTGGAAAAATGTAAAGGGTTAGAAATAAAAACAAATGAAAACAAATATGTAAAAGACAAATTAAATAATTCATAATAACAATAATAATTATAAAAATCCTCCACTGCTGATCCTCCTGCTATAACAAAACCTAAAATTGAAATTTCTCCATTCAATACCACCAATTTCCGCAACATTGGGACCCCCTTTTCCACTACCAGTTCCTTGAGGTGTTATACGGCAGTTTCTTATTGTTAGGCTACGTTGAATGGTGGCGTCTCCTGTAGGATCCCGTTTCATTATGAAGCATCATCAAATACCACAATGTAAAAGGAAACATGTTAACGTTAGTAGGGTTAGTATTAGTGGTGTTAGTGATAGTAGTGCCCCGCATGCCTTTCCCCATTCTTTGCGCTTCCGCAAGCTTGTTTCAATGTAACCCTGTGCGCCTTTCCCTCAAGGTGAATATTGTGTGTAATTCGCTCAACGTGGTTCGGTATACTGCGCTCAATCGCTTTTGGAAGGAGCCCATTTGAATTCCTCATCTCCTGTCTCGTTGGTTCCTCTTCCATCTGCAACCTGTGTGGAGAAATCTGACATCAAAGTAGTTAGTTTATCGTAATATGGTTTATATTGCAACGTGCGAAATCTTCATGTTCGAACCTAGCGTTGGTCCAGGGCTTACTGTTTGCCTAGTTTCTTACTGACCTCAGCACCATGAGTCAGAGTGTTGACCCAGCTCATAATTGTATGTAGGCCTATACCAACCTTACCAATTTGCTCTTGGGCGTTTGGTCCAAATCCTTATGGGTATGCGTTCCACAATCCACCAATATGTCCAAGTTCATTGCAACAGTTTTTTTTTTTTTTTTTCTTTCAAACCACAGACCTTCTGCCAAAGTTTTTTTTTACCAGCCCGGAGACAACGGTCTCCCATTCATGTCCTCTACCAACCATCAGTGTTTTGGCCGCACGGCCCCCAACCTGTCCATCAGTTATTTTCAAATGGTCACTCGCATCAACGTCTTTTCCGAAGACGCCCTTTCGTGCTCTCTCCAAATCCTTTCCATATCGAACGTTCTCTGTGGAAAAAAAAAAATCCTTGATTTCCGATGTCCTTGTGAGAAGCTTGCACTGCTGCCAAACGTTCTTTGTTACCTTTTCCATAGTGAACCCCTGTAAAACCATGGCCTTGTTACCTCATTGCCGCATAAACCGCTTTCAATTCTTTACCAACCTCCAACTCTCAACAATGTGTTTTTCAAACAACCTTTGTTATCTGTCGTTATTTCCTAGGGTATGTATGTGATGTGTGGTGTACTGCAGTCTTTTCTCAAATCTCGTCTGTCTTAAGTCGAGTCCAGTGTCACGGTCGCACATGTAGGCCTAATATGCCTATCTCCCCCTTTCTTCTGAAATAACACGCCGTGTTGTTTCAGAAGAACCCACAACAATTGTGTAACCAGGTACACCGCGCAGTTAATGTCTGAACGGTAAGCGTAAAAAATCTTAATAATAAAAAATTAAAAATAAAAACCTCAAAATATCCATAGGTCTAAAGAGTAGGCCTATTCCTGTTGTGACAAACATAACAAACAAAAAAAAAAAATCATCAGTCAAATCAATGTACAGAGAGTATTGGGAAGGCCATCGTGTTTTTAGCTAATTATGTTTGTTCAGTCAGTATTGTGTACTCTTATACAAACTTTCGCGTGGTGTTGGGTAGACTATGTGTAGCTTATAATGCAATGTGTATAATTCAACCCCAGCAGCCACCCCTTCTTGCCCAATGTAGATGTAGGGTAAACAGTCCCACTGATTCCCAATAACTGTCTTAAACACGCCTGTGCGTATGTTTTCATCTTAATCAATGTTACGTGGTAGGGGTCAGATAAAAGGGATATGGGTGTATAAATGGCACCCAAGGGCGTCACTTCTGGTGTGAGTTAAGCAGTAGTGTTACCAAACAATGTTGACATAGTCTTTCAATTTTTCATAGGCCAGAAGGGGTCCCCCAACCCTTCTCCTTTGTGAGCTCTAGGTCCCAAATCCCCTTTGCGTATTGTCCATGGGATAGGCTTGCTCCGGCTCCAGTGTGCGCTTGTGCTTGTTTTTTCTCTGGTTTCAGCTTTGAAGTAGGTGCAGTGCCCTCCGTGTTGTGTAGGCATTCCACTGGCAGTCTCTCACTCAGTGCCCGGTCCCACTATAAGCAAAACACCCCCCATACATGACCCTACCTTGGGCATCGCTACTCCCTGTTCCCCGTCCTCTGAATCCCACCACGTTGTCCCTAACCCCTTAATGAAATTGGACCAACTTCAGGCTTGGATGAAGAATGTGTGACTGCTGTGTTGTAACATGAGTTGTATCAATAGTGTTTCGATTCCGTCGCTCTTTTGGACTCAGCTAATTGCAACTTAACTAGTTGTGCATGTGCTGTATCAGTGCTTAGTTTCTCTTCCTCACGTTTTGCACTATACTGTTTCATGTGGTGCTTGAGATGGCGTTCCCAGTATTCGGTGGTACTATAGGGCAAATTTGGATCATTTAACATCGTTTCTCGTACCGGCTTTGGGATTGCTTCTAGAATGGCCATTCTGAACATAGCAGTTTGCAGCTTGTCAGAGCTTGGATGGTTTCCGGCTATGTCTGTCCAAAATTCCTTACTTTTTGTCAAAAAATCTGTTAAGTTTTGTCCTTCTCGTAAAGTAAATGACAAATTTGCTATTGCTCCATCGGGCACTGGGTAGCGTTTACGCATTGCAGTGCCTATGTCAGTTGCGTATAACGCAAATGGGCATGAATCTGGCAAAAGGCTCGTTCTTGCTTCTGTTTCCACTATCTGTAATTCCCACGCGCTTGTTTGTTTACATAACAGTGCGCGCCAATCGCCAATCGTTATCTTTTGTGACATATAGCCTAGCTTTCATCAATTTGGACAACCACGGTGCACCCCTTTCGACGGGTGAAGGCATTTTTTTCCAGGATCGAATTCATGTCAGTAAAACTAAACGGCTTATAGCCTATTCATCCACTCTGTTCTTTTTCTCCACCGGATATATTCCAACTGTCTTGGTTGGGCCTTTACGTGAAAAAAAATATCCTTCTCATGTTCGTATTCGACCTTTGCACATGCACTCTCAAAAGTCCAAACAAACACACACACAAACAAACAACTGGCCAGTAGTCACACATTCTTCAGACACATATAGGGCCCATTGACATACAATGGCAGACAAACACAGACCACCTATGTAGTCTACATGTTAGTAAACACAAAGTGCGTATCCTGTGACATTGCTCACAGATTAAACAGATTCCATCTCTTTGTTTCTCCAATGAATGGCCAAGCAACGCTCTCAATATCTCCTCCCACTGTTCCGAAACAGTGATCCACCTCATTTTATCCTTCTCTCGTAATTCTGACTCCAAATTCAATACATTTCCTCCATACATCCTGCCTTCAGCAGAATGACCACTCATTTCGTACTCGCTAGTACGTTACTCACTTCTCAAACACTCGTGCAAACACGCTCTCACATACACACGGGTACCCGGTCCACACACTAAGGTTCACAGCTCAGTCCTGATATCAATAATTACCAGAGTGAAACCTAACCAAAAGAAAACAAATCAAAATAATAAAACAATAGGCCTATTCGTTGAACTCCAAGCTCAACAGCGCGCGGATCTCCCTGATGCGTATCAGTAACTACTTTGGGAGGGTCCCAGACCCTCCAGAGGTCCCAGACCTCTCCGATCCAGATCTCACTTACTTCCTGATGAACCCCAGGTTCTCCTCCAGTTGAGATTACTCGACCCCTTCTGTTTTTACCGGATTGAGGAAGCCTCGATGACCGCTATTACCAAATTTACCTTTCAGATATTTAATCTTCAAGGGGGAAACACCGAACTGCCCTCTGACTTCCAATAAAAGCCCCTCACTCTCAACTCGACCAAATTCACAACTGACGACCATCTGGACCGCAAAAAGTTCAGTTCACATTCAACCGTTCTTTCAGGGCAGATATTTCAACAACCTTCTGTCTAACCTCCAAGGTTCTTGTCTAGTTGAGATTCGCAGATCCCAGATCTCTTCGATTTTTAACAGATGGGGAAACCTTGATGTCCGCAATTACTTGTTACATAGTTAGATGGGCTATTTCGAACCCAATCCTCCCACGGGGAAGCACCAAGCTCCTCAATTACCTTACACCTGATAAAGCCCTCATTCCCAACTTAGACTATGTGCAAACCACAACACGTAATACAGTCAAAGACAATACCAAACAAACAAATAGGCCTAATGATGCTTTCGCTGTCGCCGTCAAATACAAGGAGGCATATGCAACAGAGTAGCAACACACAATTTGGAATAGCCAATCGCAGAATTTGATTTAACTGGTTTCTGCTTACCTGGTTGTGTGGCCACGATTTCGTTGTTGTCACCCGACTGCGATATCCTCCAGGAAAGAAAAAATGTAAATCCTATTGTGAAAAGTAAAAATGTTCTTCAAAAGAAAAAATATATTTTAATTCCTTTTGCTCGAATCACAGAGGACGGTCACCATGTTGTTGAAGTTTACCGTCTTGGTCTCTACTTCTTGCATGTTCAAAATCCGAGTCAAAGGAATCAAAAACTCCAAAAGCCAAATTAATCTATTTATTTTCTAAAATTACCAAATAACAAAATGACCACCACTGGTAATATCCAGAATACCAGCAATGGCCCATACACAGTAAACACTACAGCTTTCCAGAACTGCAGAGTCTACTACATAAAAATGACAATTGACAGCGAAAGCATTACGGAACGTTCCGGAGATCCTAACCTTCTCTCGCCCTGACCGATAACAAAAATTAGGACCTACTGAATATCCCCTATCTGTTGGTATTTATGGTTTGTGGGTGTATGGGTGTGGTTATGTGTAAGCAATTACGTGATTTGTTAGTTAACCCAGAATATGCCTAATCTGTGTCGATTGTAAGCTGCTGTCTTCATTTCCGGGTGGGCCTTGATTTCATCACTCTAGGTCTTCATGACCTCATCTGTGGACTTCCTGAGTTCTGTAAATTTAATCAAGCAATACACATACAACAGCACATTCTTTTGACATATTTGAGGGTCTTTGGCTCTGAAAAGATTGAAATCCAATGTTAGTCGTTTGCCCATTGTCACCTACTCCTGGCCTCCTAAAAAGGATTAAGTCAAATAGTTTCGCTTCTGAGTGACATCACTGTATCCTGTGTTCTAGAACGAATGATACTTCAAGGAGTTTGGTATGGACTTCAGACTTATTCAGAAAATAAGCAATCAGTTAATCAAACATCACATGACAGTTTTCAGCTTGTCTCACAACAATGTTTGATGAGTTCTGTAGGCTCTCCTAAAAGGAATGGGCAATTACTCAACATCTTCATCTCATGATTGGCACATGGGGTCATTGGGCCTACTCAGTGGTTTGAGTGCCCATCAACAGAACACATTTATTTTAATGTTTTTAATCATAACCAAATATTGTAGAATTTCCTGCAAACACAAATGAATACCTGAACAACTTGCTGTAAGACAATGCATTATATTTCAGGACCTCAGAATCTAGCCTATTTTCCAACAATACACACACACACGCACGCACACACACACACACGCACACACACACACACACACACACACACACACACACAAACATGCACATGTGATCAAGCAAATACAGCCACACTCATGCACGTCAATATATTTTATCATGCTTCTAGTGTAGGCTATTTAACCACACTGGTGTTTACCATGCAGTCAGTGTAAGTCATTTACCCATACCAGTGTTTGTCATGCTGGCTATATATGTTATTTGGCCAGTGAAGTGTATGCGTACACGCACGCACGTGCATGTGCGCACGCACGCACGCACACTTATACATACACATACACACATACACATACACATACACATGCACATGCACATGCACATACACATACACATACACACACAAACGCACCACAGCTTGTTTATCATGCGGGCCGTGCAAGTCATTTGGCCAGTGGAGCGTGGGTTTGCTGGAGAAGTATTGAGCGACTCCCATATCATCCCCCTTCATCCTCACAGGCTGTAATAAAACTCAGCTTTTTAAATCAATGGCACAGATTTAGCTTTTTAAATCAATGGGACAGGTTTTACGGCTTTAAAATGTCCTCGGCAGGACTTCTAAATAGCTCTAAAGGGTACTTTAACGGTTTATATAAAATACGGCTTGATATTGTGTTTGTGTTTAACTTTTATCTGTGGCCCAGGGGTGCTGTAAGGCTGTTAGCAGGCTAAGCAGCAGAACAGGCTTTAAAGGTGGAGATTTTTATTCCCAGGATGTATGCTGCTTACTCACAACCAGACATTTGTAGGTGTTCATCATGGAAATCTAACACTGTGGTCCGGTTCTCGATTCATCTATGTTGGTAATGGAAATATTTTCAGTTGCAGTTGGGGTAGGGAGTCTGCAAGAAGAGCACATCTTTGCGCCATCTGTATTCTACCTTTAAAATAAGTAGAACTGGTAAGAATAGCTGTTCTTGTTGAGAACATGTGGCTGGGGTGTCATGAATAGGTGTGTCTTGAAGCTCAATATTTTAGATCAAGTTTTATCTCGCCTTTTCCGACTGACCGAGAACCGTACCGTGACCAGTTCCCACACCTAATCTTGAACTGACTGTACGTTTGTGTGAACCAAAAAGTTGTTCTCAGAGTCCTCAGGTGTGTGTGTGTGTGTGTGTGTGTGTGTGTGTGTGTGTGTGTGTGTGCGTGTGCGTGTGCGTGTGCGTGTGCGTGTGCGTGTGTGTGTGTGTGTGATGTGTGATATCTGCCTGGTGGACTGTCCGTGTGAGTGAGTGGTGAAAAGATTGACCACATTACTCCAATTTTGAGATCACTGTATTGGCTCCCAGTGAGCTACAGCTACAGTTTGAATTATTAAATATGATGGACCCAGCTACCTACTGGATATGTTTCAGATGTACCGGTATGCACCAACTAGGTTACTAAGATCAATGGAGAAGAACTAGCTGGTAATTCCAAGGGTCAAAACAAAGTGTGGAGAGGCAGCCTTAAGTTGCTATGCTGGATTCAGCTTCCAGGCAGTGTAAATCATGCCACTATTCACCCACTCGTTATATAGTCACCCACTATCAATAGTTTTAAATCAAGACTCAATACTAAGCTGTTCTCAGACACCTTCCCTTATATTAGCAGCTCTAAATGTTCAAACTTTGATGTTAATGTATTTTTCTTTGATCTTTATTATTTATTGTCTTATTTAATTTTTTGTTTGTTTTATTTGATTGTTATATGTAATGTTTTCTTTCTCTATTTCTTGTTTTTTTCCCTTAACTTTTATTTTTGTGAAGTACATTGAACTGCATCTGTGTGTGAAATGCGCTATAGTCAAGTCAAGTCAAGTCAGCTTTTAGTAGCACTTTCTTCATATGCACAAGTCATACAAGGAAAATGAAATTACTTTTCTCTATATATATCTTGCCAAGACATAGACATACAAAGGACTGACATTCTACAGACTGACTGGTAACAATGAGTGATTAATAATACATACAAATGAACATTTAGTATTGGACATTTAACATGTAGTCAAAAAAGTAGGATAGAAATAGAATGGAAGACATTACAATAATAAGACAGTAATAATAGAGACATTAGCAATAGTTACAGTAAATAATAATAATAATAATAATAATAGTTATATACAAAAGTGGTAAGATTGGAGTAGCAGAATTGTAAGCAGCATGTTATATTGTCTTATTGTTCAAGTGAGGTAGTGCAGGAAGAAAGTCACATTGTGTGCATTTCAATAGAAAGGGTAATGTGGTTCTTTCTTCTATACAAATAAACTATACAAATGTGTATGTGTGTGTGTGTGTGTGCATATGCATGCGTACGTGCGTGAATGCGTGCATAATATTCTTTCTCTCTACTTTTGTCTTGTAGCGCTGTCCCAGATGGGCTATAACCTGAGTCCCCAGTTCATTCAGAAGCTGGTGCAGACGCATTCTCCTCGAGGGCAACAGGGGAACATGTACCTGGACCGCTTCATACAGGTACACGCACACACACACACACACACACACACACACACACACACACACACACACGCGCGCGCGCGCGCACACTGTCCACTTCAACCAGTTCAGCTCCCAAGATGCAGATTAGAGGTCATCTAACTACAGAAGTGTATGTGTGTGACTATGTGGGTCAGTGACGATTTTTTGGGGGGGCTCAGGCGTAAGGTGGGGCCACAGCTAATACCCTTAAATGAAGTAGTAATTGGTAATAAATGTACTGCAATGTGTGTGTACTCCTCCTCCAGGTGTGTTCCCAGCTGCAGACCATGACCCAGGCGTTCCGTGAGAAGGACTCCGGCATGACTGGCAACGTGCGCATGAGCTATGAAGACTTCCTGGGTGGCTCCATCAGGCGCCTCATGTGATGATGCCCTTACCCAAAAGATGGTGGTCATCGGCTGTATTGACCCTACCAAGATGGCCTTCCGAAACTGTCAGAATAGGTCTTAGACGTATATAATGTACATAAGCTGTGTTCATGATTGGTGCAGAGCGCTTGGAGCACTGTGGAGCACCCCAGGGGCCTATACTACAAAACTGGTTCAGGAGTAAACCAGGCTAAGTTAAGAGGTAAATCATCTAATAGATTGACCTCTTACCGTAACCTGGTTTACTCCTGAACCAGCTCCTTAGGGCCCTGGTCTCTAGAATACCTGATGCTGAAGGTTATCATCCAAAGATCTGCCTCAGCTGCTGTAAATCTGCTCAATCGTGAACACGGCCGTAGATGCCCATTGGCTGCTAGGTGATGTGCAGAATCACCACTGGCCCCATAAGAGCTGTTCCAAAATGATGGTGCAAAAAATACAGTGCAAAAGTAGAAGGCACACTTTAGAAACAAGTGGTGCTGCTTCTTCTGAAGGTATATGTTGCTCTGTTACCTTATCGTTTAAGAACCTCCAGCTGCCAATGTGGCATCCATGAACAGGTATATACTATGTCTATGGCAGGAGCCATCATTATCTACCTTACCAAGATGGCAGCCATCACATATCGACCTTGTCAAGATGGACATTGACAGCAATAGCCATCAGTTTTGACCTTCTCAGTAGCGGACTCCACTGTGTCTTCACACAAACCCACCACAGATCAGGACCAGAATCAGGCATCCCATCTCTCCAAAGTGTCGTTGGCCCTGTTTGGGATCTGTTTGCGCACATGTGCACTATGCAATCGCAATGTATTGTGGTCAGAGATTTCTAACCAAATGCATTGCAATTTCGTGCTGCGTGTGTGCATGTGTGCTGTGCAGATCTGCGTGGCCTGTTCCATCACAAACAGGCCCAATGTCTTGTCTGTCTGTGGGTCAAGATATTTAGGACCAGAGCACTGTTTTTCATGCACATAATTCTTCATTCAAGACTACATTATACAATACAATTTGAGGCCAAAGAAATAATGCAGTTTTCATTATTTCCATCATTCAACCCCAGCTAGAGCACTGGTCATAGTTAAGATAAATAGACAAGCAAAGACAGTGTTCTTGGAGTTGGTCTGTTGCTTTCTAGTTATTCCCAAGCGACCCCTCCACCAGCTACAGTAGCTTTCCATTGCCACTACCATTTACAACAAGATTGCCATTTGGTCATTTTAGTTGGAGGAACTCATCTTAGGAGCGTAAATGCAATAATGTTGGTTATAGTAAGTATTACTACTCATAGTAGTAATTTATGTTTACTTAGTTATGTAGTTTGTAGAATACTTAAATTACAAAGCTATGTAATTAATCATTCCAAAATTTTATTCAAGGTGCTGGATGAAAGCATCTTTTCAAAGCGTAACTTATGAGCTTGTGTACAGTATCATCTGTAAGCAAATCTATTGCCAACCATTCAGTACCTGACCGTACATAGCCACTTCACCAGATGACTATGTAGTTTAAATGTTTCTTCATTACATTATTATCATTATTATCATTATCACTCTATATGTGTTGAAAAGCTATTTTACACGCTGCATTAAGCTGTTGAAGACATTGTTTACATCCCCCATTTGGCTTTGTCATTTTATTGCTTATGTCAGTTTATAGCAGGTCTTCACTTATTATAATTGTAATGATGTCAGGAATCTCCTATGCTTATGGCATGTGCCAAACACTCTCAGTAACCTCTCTTCAGTCTGGCCTATATTATCACCCTCAAGCGCTTACTTCATATTCTACTGCAATGCATTGCGTGTGTGTGTGTGTTCATGTGCGTGCGCGTGTGTGTGCGCGTGTGTGTGCGCCAATGTGCCAGCGCCAGACTGGCATTCCACTCTCGTCCTACTGGACCATATTACCTTCAAGTGCTTATTTTAGTCCGCCAATCCTATTCAGCCTTAATGTTGGCCAATGTAAACCAGATGCATAAATTTACATAGTATGGAAGCTTCTGCAGATGCTGTTGTATATAGTACAATATGGGAGTCTATATGAAAGTGCCATTTATTCCCCAAAATGATTTCCCCTGCCCTGTGCTTCTATGTTGACTGATGGTGGTGCCATGAACAGAAGTGTCAACACTGGGTCCAAATGTTGCCACACATTTTATATAATAACTAAATCTGAATCAGCTGATTTCAAATATGGACTCAGATCAGCTACTCTTTGGAGCCACCTGTGGTAGAAGGACAATGTGACAACAAAGGTTTTACTCTCTGAACCCCGTTTTCCTCTTCAGTGCCACTCTTTGCCTTTTGCTTTCAAATGTAGGCAATATCTTTTTTTTTTTAAGCTGTTTGACCATCAGCAGCCTCATCAGCAGTCTGTATAAAGCACAACACAGCACTCATATCAAAATTGTGTTGGCTAACCATGATTAGGGTAGAAGGTATGAGTGTTTTTTGTAGAGTTAAGGTTAAGATTTATCTCAATCGTAAACCTTTGCAATCTCTAGGCTACTATATTATGTCGTATACTAAGTGTAGACCTCTGAACCTGTGAATTAACCTGGAAAATCTAAAAATGCTTTCTGATGTGCGTATTCTTTGACAATGTATATCCTTTGTGATCCTTGTGACTTGATTTGTACGCAATGTTGAAAAAAATAAACAAAAACATTGTCTATTATTTGACATTTGCCTGTTGTACTTATTTTCACCACTGGATGACGCTCAAGTTCAACTATCCTGATCCGCTTGGACCAACGCCAGAACGGCATCAGCAAACCATGTGGTTTGGGGGCGTGGTTCAATGAGGAAGTAGAACCTACACGTAACACATTTACTGAAGAGGTGAGTTTGTTGATTAAGGACCTTTTTCAAACGCATTATGGCATCTTTAAGTACTAACGAACACTTGAGGGAGTCGTGGTGAATTCACCTTCACAATGGAAGCGTTAAGAGCAATGCACGTCATTTCAAATAATTAGAAAAATAGCTTTGTTGCACTGTGAAACCAGAATGCTAACGTGAATGATGCAAGTCAACCTACAGCCCATCAGATTGACCGCTACATACCCAAATGTTTGGATGCCTTTAGTGATGACCTTGTAAACACAGCTTGTATGGGACATAAACACGTTAATGTATATTTTGGTGTGCTGTTAAAGTCACATTTCTTTACGAAGCAATTTGCCCTGTCGCGTTATTTACTGTCGTCGCGCGTAGGCTACATAACTTTCCCCCACAGCACAGTCATCTGACACGGCATTGAATGCGTTCTTGGGTGCTTGTGCGATTAACGGCATGACTGATCTGACTGCTTCTACGTTCTACTCGTTGTGTTCTCTGCAGACAACACCAGCTCTGCGACCATGTGGCCCGTCGTCTGGACTGCCATGCGTACCCACACAGCAAAAGTACACCGTAATGGATCCGCCCCGGAGTCCACCATCCGGAGGCCATCCTCCGGAACGGATCCGGTAAACGGGGCCGTATCGGCGTCCACTTGCACGCCGCCTATCATCCGACGCGGAGGCGTGGTGCGGAGTCAAAAGGGACCCGTTTGTCACCCGCAACGGATCCGCGTGCAGAAGCGTACCTCCGCAGTGAGCCCGGTTCGGAGGCGCGACATCCGATGCGGACTCATTACGTGTCCACTTATTGCATCCGTCACGGTTCCACTACTTTTTATCAGTTACGGACCCATTCCGGACTCATAGATGTTCCGGGCCGGGACCATTTTGGATCCGTGCTCATAAAGTTACTTTCTTATTATGCTATAATCCCAATAAACGAACACTAAACCAGTTAACCGTTACAAACAGCATTTAGATTTAATTCTACAGATAACACAGACCTGGCCTAGACACCGTTTAAATATTCTAAGAACCCGAAAAAAACACAACCTGACGAAGAACTTCACTCATCATGATTTTTTATTTAACTTGACATTATTTTTCTGTCTCACTGTCATGTTGAACAATCGCGTGTCGTGGCTGCCTTCTCTTCCTTCCCTCATCAGTCGACGGGGAAACATCACATCAGCGCTCCGATCTGAAAAGGCAACAGAGCTAAACTTAGAGCTTTCATTTAAATTTCGTAAGATGACAATCAGACATTGCATTGCATATGGAATGGACAACGCTCTTTCACATCTCTATCCCGTGACAGTAATGATGTTGAATATTATAAGATGTACAATGTCCTACTTACTCTTGGTCGTAAAAGCCGGGAGGCAGGCGGGCATCACAGGGTGGATTACAGCTGGCTAGCCCTGTCCGACCCAGAGGTAATTCCACCTGTTTACTGTTGCACAAGATTAAGAACAAATTCAGATATGTGTAGCCCAACCACGGACATCTGTATCAAACTATGAGCCCAGCTACTTCATTCATTCACCAATGACGGACAGCATATGGAAAGAGGGTGCAGTTCATGGATATTCATTCATTGCTAATAAATAATTAGCCTGGATTTCGTTAACGTGAGGAAAACATGATGCCACCGCTTTAGGATTTGTGCCGTTAAAAACACAGTTGGTGCCAAACCTGTTGAGAGCATCACCAATCCGTGTAAAAGTGTACCACGAGCCAAATTCAGACCAATATAACAGTTTCATAAGAGTATTTGAACACTTAGACCTACGTTTAACTTTACACAAGTTTGCTTCAGTCAACCGGTTTGCTAGTAGCTGGCTAGCAAGCTAACGTAAACAAGGCTGTTAAAATGGGCACAATGTAGATAATTTTTATTCAACTGCACTTCCTCCATGTATCGGATGGCATCATATTTTAACAGCATTTAGGAAATACTACAATAGCCAATGTAGTTCTCCATGTCTTTGAATGAATGAACTAGCTGTCTCGTTTTGAAAACAACTAGGGTTAACATACACTTTTTAAAGTCATAAAACAAAATCCTACGAAATATCAATAAGCATTGATAGTATAAAAGCTTCAGATATACTTTTTGTACCTTTGTGTATCACCTAATATAAATAAATCAATACTTACTGGAGAGCGCTGTTCGGTTGTGTCTGCCCCCAACAAAAACTGTACCAACGTCCGTTAGATTTTACAGCGCGTCCGCGTTTGTGAATCAGATATGGATGCGATTATGGTCCGCGTTTTGACAGTAGAATTTGGGGCGGCGCACGGTGGCGACCCTGATCCACCAAGTGGAACCCAAAGGAATGTGACAGTGACACGGATGTGGTGACTTGAACGCGGCTCCGCATCGGAGTCCTCTGCTGTGTGGGTACCTACGCCCCGTATGTGACCTTCCCTGTGGCGCTGGTAGTCGGGGCGGTAGGCTACCACCTGGAGTGGTTCATACGGGGAACCCCGACCACCAAGCAGGAGGAGAGGGGGATCCACGAGATGCGGGAGGAGCGGAGACTTGCGGAGCTGGCGGGTCGGGATAGTACGGAGGTGATTAGTCTGAAGGAACGGGTGGAGTTCACACCACGGGCAGTGCTGGAGAGAAACAGACCGGCGGAGAAGAGTTGAACAGAGGTGGTGTTGAAATGAACCCCCTCCCCACTCCGTGGAGCCAAAGAGGGAAATAATTTGAACTGACTTTAGTGTCATCTTCTCAATCACTTGCGCTTCACATCAATGATGCCATCCATCCCTTGTGGACATAAGAATATTGGTACTGTATGGGACACTTGACTGTGAATGGGCTTGGAGAGTGTGGTTGTTGAATTGTAATGTATGTCTTATATGCTGTAAATGATAAATTAGGGACACACTACACAAGCATAGGCCTACAGACAGTCTCAGAATACGCATCAAGTCCACCAGTCTGAAAAGCGTTACCAAACCAGCACATTTTATTTAAAAATCCTTGAATGTAAGTGTAAAGAGGTTTGGAGTTTCATTTTCTTTATGGCATGGAAGAGTTGGGCCTACAGTTTTTTTCTGGAATCTGTGTGTCTACATTTTTAACTAGACAGACCCAGCTCTGTCTTCTCTGGAACTGGAAATGTCCAAGTTAACTGGGTGTTAACTTAACTTGATCCTGTTATAATGTGATGATGATCCATGTGTGCTTGTTTTGAGTGCCTTGAAGAGAGATGTTTATATTGTAATTGACTGACATCAAATGCAATATGTTATAGAATAAAAACAAAGTATTATAAATGAAACCCCTATTTATTTATTTGAAAATAGAAAATTTTAATACAGCACAACCTGCTTGGCAAAGTGACGTCTCCTTTTGTAAATATGACACTATAATTCTTGCACACTATGCATTCATATTCATAAAATATGGCCAAATATGCTAATACCTACATCTTTATAACATACAGTGTTAAAGCTGGGTTATAGGTTACTTGGCGTCAGCCTGCACCTGAGCATGAGATACATTTTTTAATTTTATCGACCACCTCAGTGAGTGAATTAAAACAATGAGTGCCTTCCCCTCATTGCCCCTTGCGATAGGTATATGCCTCTCTCCCTCTATCTCGTTTTCATGTTATGAGCCCTTCCATCCCTCCACCCCTCTTTCTCCCTCACCATCCACCCTCTCTCTCTTTCTCTCGCTCTCTCTCTCTCCTCACTGGCCCTTCGGTGCAGAGTGTTGTGGTGTGTGTGTTTGGTGTTGTCTTTGATTAATAGGAGTGCATAGTGGGCTCTCTGTGGCCCCAGGGGTGCACTCCATAAAAAGCTGCCTGCACCTCACTGCCAGAGATGGAAAAGTAGAAATGGTGAGAGAAGGACGACAAAGAGAGAAGGAGGAATAGAGAATGGAAAGTGGAGAAAGGGAAAGATGGAGCAGTGGAGGGAGAGAATAGGGAAGGGAGAATGAATTAGATGGAGAGAGAAATGTGCGAAGAGAGTGAGAGATGGACAGAGGAGAAGAAGAGAGGGAGGAATGCACGAAGGAGAGAGAGATGAACAGAGGAGAAAGAGTCGCTGTGCTGCCAGGAGAAGCCAGTGAAAGTTTATGAGCCTCAATTACATCTGCTGGTTCACATTAGAATGCCACACACACACACACACACTTATAATTATATTACCACTCTACCTGCCGCCAGGAGCCTGTCTTCCACGTGTTGCTCGCACGCATGCAACCCCCTGTTACAGATTATAAGGGCCCAACAGCACTAAGAGGGCCCCTAGAAGGATGTTGATAACATAATTTGCCATTTTGGGGGCCCAAAATTTTAATCTTTCATATAGGGCCCAACATTTTCAGCAGCGCCCCTGCACACACCTCCACATCCCATACATCATTGACATCTACTGTTAGTTTTGTCTTCATCTTTACATGATAAATACAGTATTTTTTGTAAAAAAAACCTCAACCGATGTGAGTGCACACTGCAAGCCAAAGTGTTTTGAGTTGAACTGAGAAGGTTGAGACATCTGTGACTATGAGTACAGTCACATGCAAGGAATATTGAGATTTTAAACAAGTATTTGGTTTGCACGTCTGTATTCATTACGAATGTGGCTGAATGTTATTTCACACATGTAATCAGAATATTCCAGAACTTCTTTTAAAGCAAATATTATATACTCACTGGCCACTTTATTAGGAACACCTCTCTAGTGCTGGGTTGGACCACCTTTTGCCTTAACTGCCGGCAACAATACCCGGGGAGGCTGTGGTATTACAACAAAGACAAATTGGTACTAATGGGCCCAAATTGATGTAAGGCAGGGTATATCCATGTTTTCATGTTGTTGGCGCCAAGTTCTGACCATTTCACCTGATAGTGTTGCTGTAGATGTCAAGACTCATCAGACCAGGCAACATTTTTCCGATCTTCTAGTGTCATTTATGATGAGCCTGTGCAAATTGTTGCCTAATTTTCCTGTTCTTAGCTGACAGGAGTGGCACCAAATGTGGTTTTCTGCTGCTGTAGCCCATTTGCTTCAAGATTTGATGTGCTGTGTAATCAGAGATTCTCTTATGCATACCTCAGTTGTAATGAGTGGTTATTTGACTTCATGTTGTCTTTGTATCAGCTCAAACCAGTCTGGCCATTCTCCTTTGACATCTGCCATCAACACATCATTTTTGCCCACAGAACCACCGCTCACTGTATATTTTTTTCTTTTTCGAACCATTCTTTGTTAACCCTAGAGATTGTTGTGTGTAAATATCTCAGTAGATCAGTATTTTCTGAAATACTGAAATCAAGCCCTTTCTGCACCAACAGCCATGCCATGTTCAGTGTCATTTGAATAACCTTTCTTTCCCATTATGATGCTCGATTTGAACTGCATAAGATGATCTCGACCATGTCTACATGCATAAATGCATTGATGTGGCAATCAATGTGATTGGCTGATCAGAAATTTGATAACCTTTTAAATTTGAAACCTATTAAGGTGGCTGGTGAGTGTACAGTATTCCATTTGTGACCGGAATTGTTATTTGAGAATGAATAGTTACCAAATGTTTGAGGTATGATATACAGTAAGAGAGAGAAAACGAAGAATGCATGTCAGGGGATAGGCCAAAAGCAATGTACAGTTATGCTCAAAATAATAGCAGTGTCTTTACAAAGGTGAGTAAATGTCAACATTCTTCAAATAAGGTGTACTTTAATAAGCCCAAATTAATTGGGGACACTGCAAATGCGCTGCACATTCTATTTCAAAGCAAGAAAATTGGGAAAAGTAATTAAGTTTCATAATATTTCACACAAAGTGAAGAAATGCAATGTACTATATCAAAAACAGCAGCATAGTGTATGCTGCCGCATGCGCATCGGAAGGGCAGCCTACACCACTTCTGATTTTCAGACTGCAATGTATTCATGCACTCAAGCATTAGCTGTGTGTGTGTGCGTGCGTGCATGCGTGCGTGCGTGCGTGTCTAACCTGAGCCAGAAAGGAGGTGTGTGTGTGCAGTGTGCCCCATTGTCTTCTTTATGGACCATATTGAGAAAGGAGAAGAGGTGTGTGTGTGTGCGCGTGTGTGGTGTGTGTGTGTGCGCGTGTGTGTGTGCGTGCGCTTGCTTGCTTGCGTGCGTGCGTGCGTGTGTGCTTCATTGTCTACCCATGAACCAGGTTGAGAGAGATATTGAGTGTTTGTGCATGCATGCGTGCATGTATGTGCACACACTGCAATCAGCAAAGATCCCCTAGGGATGCCTACCTCTCTGAGTTTGGAGCGGTGTGTGTGTGTGTGTGGGTGGGCACTGTGTGTGTGACACTCTTTGTCTAACCAGGTCAGACGCTGTGCAATCAACAGAGTGGAGTTGGGAGAAATCGTGCCAGGCAGTGTGTATGTGTGTGTGCAGTCTGGCATCATGTAAAGGCGAATGTATCTCACGCATGGGCGTAATTTATGGTGGGGACGGTAGGGACACGTCCCCACCAATATTTAGCCCCCTACTGTGTAATCACGACCGGTGTTGCCGGTAACGTAGTCGCACTATTTTTTTTCAGTAACGTGTAGTCTAACTACCATTTCAAAACGTCAGATTAAAGTTATTGAAGACACCGTGCATAGGCCCGCCTACTTTTTGTTTCAAGCCAGGAGTTTGTAGTGACGCTTGAGGATATGATATGAAAAAAACCCTTTTATGATAGGCCTATGAAACTTTTATGAAAGACGATAGAGGGATAACTTCGCCCTGCCATTAAATCAGATTGTGGGGAAATGTAGTAGCCTAGCCCTACGTATAGGCCTACAAACGGTTCTGAATCTTAATTAGCCTATTCGAACAGTTGTGCCGACATCATCGGCAATTTCTAATTCACTATTTGGGTGCAGGGAACGGAGCTCTGCAGATGCGTAATAGTTGCGTGACAAGCAGAGAGAGGCGGAGAAAGGTGAAGGATAAAGTGGCCTATTTAAGAAGAAATGTGGTCTCTGCGCAGCGCAGATAATAACGAATTGAAATGCACATTTGATCTACTGATACAGGTGTAGCCTATTTAAACTATCATCGAAAGGACGGGCAGGCTTCAGAATCTTCAGTCTTCCTTTTAAAAAAAAACTGTCAATGACGGACAAACCTCTGTTAACGCGACCCATGTGGTAAATGAAAGAGTTCCTAAAGGTACACTTCGGCAAAACATTTCCCTTCTTTCATATTAAATTAACCTGGCTTTGTTTTACAGTCTATTTAACTGTAGGACTACTTGAGTAGCCTAGACTAATTGCTGCGACTAGGTTCTGATCTCGCTGAACATCCAACGCGACTGAAATGGAAGCCTTCTTCCATGACGAGTATGTAACCAACATCATTCAAAAATCGCAGATAGGGCCTACACCTAATCATTGTGTTGTATTGCATTTCGGTCATGTAGAAGGGCTACAAAGCTAACTGGTATGTTGTAACATTAAAATTCGCCTACAACGTGTGACACAGTTGGTGCGCAACTATGCGGTGACATCGCTGGGATTTCTGTCAAGACGCGCTGCGCAAAGACACTTGCACGCGCATGTGTGTTGCCTGTAGGCTGCTATGATGCAAACACAGCTACAGGCAGGAAGAAAGCGAGATATAGGGAGTTAGCCTATGAGAATGTGTTGTTTTGTATGTAGGCTACAACAGTCCACACAGCATCGCTAATTTTGGAGGATAAGGGTCAGTCAGCACCGGAACCAAAACATTTTTTTTCTAGGCCCCGTCTTATTTATTTTTTATTTCAAGAAAAGGTTTGCAAATGTCAGTGTCATTTTTGTTGCTGTTAAAATAGGCCTAAATGTCAATAAAGTGAGTAGGCTAGGCCTATTGGCAGAACTGGTGATCATTTTCATGTTAGGCAATACCACTTTGCTGACATTTGAACACAAAGCGACTTATATGTTATTTGGTAAAAGTCTCTGGAGCAATGTTGTATCAGAACTAGCTGCTTTGGTCAATTTCACTCCAGTCATGGATGGAGGTGTAAACAGAGGTAGCCTAAGGGTGGGATTTAAGCCTGCAACCGTGTGATTGAAAGACCAACTTCCTAAGGAACGCTCGTTGACATATCATCTGCTCATTGATATAACATCTGTGTGCCATGAACTTATGATTGATAATCAGCCCCCCCCCCCCACACACACACACAATGGAAATTGTCAAAAATCATCCCCCTCTAAAACCATTGAGCTACATTCATGTAGAGGCTATACATTCACATATTGCGTTAAAATTGTACTTTTAACAACTGTATTTTCTAAATTTTCTCGGGGGAGAAACCCCTGAACCCCCATCAATTTTATGTCCCTACCTATGTCAAAGTCAAAGTTACTCCCTTGATCTCACGCCAGTGTATTCCGCGTGGTGAGGTGCAACGCCTTTGCAAATTAAGTCGTGATCCTCAACGCTGCGGGAAATAACTTTTGTCGACGAGGTCTGCGCAGGTTTCCGCTGTGTCTGTGAATTTCTGTTGCCACAGCGAATTTCTGTTGCTAAACATGAAAGTGCTCTGCTGTGCCTCGACCAAAACTATGCTTAACCTGTCAATAAAGCAATGTTTCTGCTGCTTTACTTTTGCCAAGAACAGCGAAACAAGCAAGGGAAATGGCGAATTTGTAGCGAACTTATGCCCTGACCAAAACCATGCCTAAACCTAACCTGTCATTTGGCGTTGTGGAGCACAAGTTAACTTGCAAGGTATTGCGCACAAACGTGATAGTTCAAATGTTGGTTGGTGTAACAAGATGTTAGGAAGGGCTTTTAGGATGGATTAGGGCAGCACATGGACACTACACTTACACCTACTCCATCTGAGGGCACCAGTTGACTTTTGCACCCCAATGCTACAAGAAGGGGGACCGCCCAGACACCTGGGTCTGTTGTGAGCTCCAGGAGTTTGGTGGCTAGCCGGAGCGCTAGCTGAGTCGAGGCTGGCGAGGGACCTTGACGAGTTGGATTTGGGGACTGGAACTGAGGAGAGCCTGATGGATAAGGGCTCAGAGGACCGGGCTGGCCGACATGCCTGAGCTGGCTGTGGCAACACTCCGCCTCGTTACAATGGTCCGGGTGCAATGGTAAGGGGTGCCTTCACTACATTTGAATCCAGCACATAGGTTTTGTACATGCATACTAACACATTATTGCAACATAGCGTTAGGCACGTCCTAATAGTTGGCATGTTATCTTACTTACTTTTATGATGCCATATTGGTGTGTGTGTGTGTGTGTGTGTGTGTGTGTGTGTGTGTGTGTGTGTGTGTGTGTGTGTGTGTGTGTGTGTGTGTGTGTGTGGAAGGGCGGTATCATGCTCAGTGTACCTCACT
>NC_085876.1:4746863-4771863 GCF_034702125.1 Engraulis encrasicolus
CATCCCTGAGGAGCACAGCAGGATAGAGAGAGAGAGAGAGAGAGAGAGAGAGAGAGAGAGATAGAGAGAGGGAGAGGGAGAGGGAGATGGATAGAGACAGGGGGGAGTGTGAGGGAGACAGAGAGATAGTGAAAGACGGAAGAAGAGAGACTGCAAAAAGGGATGGAGAGAAACAAAGAGACAGAGAGAGAGGGATGGATGTCCAAGAGAGGCGGAGGAGGTGGGGGAGAGCAAGAGGGACAAGGAGAGAGGGAAAACCTGGAAGATGGAAAAGTGTGAGACAAAGGGAGAGACACAAAGATAGAGAGAGGGGGGGGGGTAGAAGAGCGGAGGGATGGAGAGAGACAGTAGAAGGAGGAATGGAAAGAGGCAGGAAAGACAGCCAGAAGTACTGCAGAGATGTGTATTGTAAGCAATGGGGGTAGAGAGAATGGTTTGAGGAATAAACGTATTAGTGGGGTCGTAGGCATGTGCATTTTTTCTCAGTCATTTCAAATTGGTGTTAAAGTTTGGTTTTCACTTCCAAGTTGAAGTTTAGGGTCTATAGAACAATTTGAGTTCGAGTGTCAAACACACAGATAACAAAATGGCCTGCTGGGGGCGCTCTAAAATGTATAAACTGCTATAAGTTTTGATTAGTTTAACCAAATGTTACATATGAGGTATGTATGGATTCAGCATGAAGAGGAGAAACCGATGAGCTAAGTATTTGGTCACCAGATTAAAGACACACTATGTAATAAACACACTTTTAGCCCATGGACAGCAAAATTCAGGGGTTTTTTAAAGATAAAGGGTGGAAATGCCCCCAAAGTTGCAATGAAACATAATTTATTTTTACAAGCTATTGTAAATAAAGCCTGGGATATCATTCAACTTGATTTGTTCAGAATATCCCTGAAGCACAAAGATACCTAGCATACCTATACGCAAATATGGCTGCATAAAGCCTATGTGATATTTACGACCCAGCTTGCAACTTTGAGTTTATGAATTTAGGATCATGAGTACCAGCTTTTTTCAATCAAGCCATTCTCTATTAACACATAAAATCACAAAAAAATTATATCTGGAAGAAAATAAATCAATAGTATTATTATTATTATTATTATTATTATTATTATTATTATTATTATTATTAAGACTGCATTTCCGGAGAGACAATGCTATTAGTATGCTTGTGGCTTCTGCACACACACACACACACACACACACACACACACACACACACACACACACACACACACACACACACACACACACACACACACACACACATACAGAGCTGTCCTATACACACACAGAAACACGAGGGAAAGAGATAGAGCTGTGTGTGTGTGTGTTTCTGTGCTGGCGCGTGCATGTATGGAGATGCTTCAGGTGCCTTTCAGCAATGGGTGGGTAGGGAGAGATAAGGGTGGGATTCAAACCTGCAACCCTCTGACAGACCAACACCTGATACCCAGTAGGCCACTGCCACTTACTGTATAGAGTGGCCACAGCAGCATATTAGGCCACGGTTGTCCAGGTTCTACAAGGCTGCATGTGTGTTAGAGTGTGGCTCGGGCCGTTTTTTTCTGTTCGAGCCCGGCCCTCAGCCGACAGAAAAGTGATCGACACCGACCCGAGCCCGAGACTAATTAAAATGTTAGTGTCCGAACCCGTCCGAAGCCCGAGACCACTGTAATAACAACAGAACCTGTGCGCAAGCAAGATTTTCTATGTGGGCTCCTCCATACTCAAAATAGCACGTGATAAATAGCCAGGATAGGCAAAGACGTTAGGATGAGGCAATTTGCAGTAGCCTAATTTAGTTACACACGCATAGTAAGTATAAACACACACACACACACACACACACACACACACACACACACACACACACACACACACACACACACACACACACACACACACACACGTGACAGCGCAGCTTATGTTTCTGTGTACGAGTTATTGAGCTTGTGAAGGATGGTTGCCTGATGGTCTTGTTAACTTATTATTTATAAAAATGCGACATCGCCGACAGCACTGAGTTATATCAGCTGTCAATCAATGCCGTGCGGAGAGAGAGAGAGAAAGCGAGATAGAGAGAAAGTTTAAGTTTCCAACTTGCTGCAGTATTCCAACGGGACTCCGCGTGCTTTATTCGCGCTCTGCTTGCCTTCATTGCCCGTTTGACAGCGCCAGGTTAAACTGAAAATGAACAGCGATTTGGGAGGTGGTCACCAAGCAATCTGCGCGAGAGACTTACACCAGGCGCGGAAATGAACAGCGATTTGCGATGTGGTCACCAACAATGCAATCTGCGCGAGAGAGTTACACCAGGCGCGTGCACGCATCATTCACAATGTATGATGGAATTACTCGTTTGATGTGGACAAGATAATTTATTGGTCTCCGCCATTGAGTGTGGTGGCGTTGTTGTGAAGGATGTTTGCCGAATTAGGTTAAGTTTCGGCGCTCTTTTCTCTGCTGATAGACGACCCCAGCCATTTAGAATGTAAAGCCGTCTATTCTTAAAACAATGCAAAACGCCACCAATGAAAATGTGAACAAACGTCCATAAAAATGACAGCCAATGCATTTTCAAATAAGATCTGGGATTGATTTTCGCGGCTCACTTCTGAGGGGAAATGTGGCTTGCTGCTTGCCCGAGTCAAATTTGTCAGTAGGCTAAATAAACAACGACGCATGGGGTGCCGGGTCAGCCAGATGGAAAAAAAAGAGATCTTGATGTAGACGTGCCCATAGCCTTGCCTACTTGGCGTGATGCAGATGACTGTGCTACGTGTTCATTGAATATGTATGTAGGCATGGCAGATTTTAAATGCAGGTCTGTTGATTGTGTTGGGCTATAATATTTTTTCTATAACCTTGCGAGCCGCCAAGTCAGGCGTCTCGCGAGCTGCGCAATGAGTAACAGGGCTATAAGCTAACCCCGAAGAACAGTAGCCTGTTTGGCCCTCCAAGAGAATGCCATTTCCCCTGATGTCCATGCGGTCAATATAAAATCAGGAAAGGTTGCACGCACATAGTTACAACTGTAGCCTACAGTAAAAGTGACACCAATTAAGAACCTACTGTACGTGAAGGACATGACATGTCACAGCGGACAAAATAGTAACAGGAAACCTCTCAGCCCCTACCTTACACTCCACGTAGCGTGTGTGTCTTCTTAGTTATCCATATTATGGTCCTTGCTAGCCCCATGCTGGAAATGTAATCCTTGGCGAACAATGCAGTGACAAACTTCGTCATTTTATGTTCAACATTCAAGACAGCCTCGAAGGCATGGCCTACACTAGGCCTACAGCAAAAGACCATGCGTTCACTGACAACTGTTGATTTGGCAAGCAAGTTCACTCGGCATCCCTGCTCGGCTGACTCGGAGTGGGCGTCCAAATGTTGCCACTGGTAACTGGCGCGTGCATACAGCCAATAATAATCACTGGCACAGTAGCCTACCAACATTTTCATCTATGCATATTCAATTAGGCCCTACTTATTTTTTAATCACAAAACTGCCGTTTGCATGAACTGAAACGTTTCCTCTGGTTGCTTACAATTTTCACAATGTCTGTTTGCTTCAAGCCCGAGCCCGACCCGAGTCCGACAGATATTCTATTTTTGTTGTCCGAGTCCGGCCCGGCCCGTCGGGTTCCGACCAGGCCCGTCGGGCTTCGGTCGGGTTGCCATGCTCTAATGTGTGTGTGTATGAATGAAGATTCTAAAGGTGACAGTTTGGCAGTCAATAGCTGAGTAATATGTGCAGCCTTATCTCCAAAAGGTTTACAAGTTGTCAAATGATATTGACACACAAATGGCATAACCCTGTTCTTCATGTCAATGCTGAGATCACTTTTCTAGGCCAAATGGTTCAGTCAAAAAGTAGACATATTCAGGCCTATGCGCTGAGCTGTTCACACATTTTTTCTAAGTGAATGGGGTCACATCATAGGGATTTTAAAACTGCTCTCTCTCAAACATTTTTAAGAGCTGGCTAATGATCTTAACACAGTTTGTATTCAGAGCCAACAAATGGACAGTTCCCAGATTTGGACTACACTACCAAAGATGTCGTTGCCAAAGATGTATTCCAACTAGAGGTGAAGTGCAGCTGTACTAGTACTTGTACAAATACACTCTGCCTGAAGGCAGAGTTAAAGTGCACACGTCTGTGCAAGTGCACATGCAATTTCTAAGACTGACCACTGACTATTATTGTGTCTGTTCTCTGTCATATTATTGTAGAGTGGAGTATTGGGATAAATGTTATCCATATGTCTTCTGTTTGTCTTTGAATGCGGGAAAAAATGTTGTCTCATAGTATATCATCATCATCATTATCCTTATTATTATTATTATTATTATTATTATTTTATTATTATTATTATTATTATTATTATTATTATTGATTTACTTTCTTTTAGATATAAAGTTTTTATTTAATAAAATGATGGTTTGATTGGAAAAAAAGATGTTACTCATGATCCTAAATTCATAAACTCAAAGTTGCAAGTTGGGTGCTAAGTATGACATAGGCTTTATGCAGCCTTATTTGTGTATAGGTATCCTAAGTATCTGTGTGCTTCAGGGATATTCTGAACAAATCAAGTTAAGTGATAACCCAGGCTTTATTTACAATAGCTTGTAACAATAAATTATATTTCATTGCAACTTTGAGGGCATTTCCACCCTTTATCTTAAAAAAACCCGGATTTTGCTGTCCATTGGCTAAAAGTGTGTTTATTACATAGTGTGTCTTTAATCTGGTAACCGAATACTTAGCTCTCCGGTTTCTCCTCTTCATGCTGAATCCATACATACCTCATATGTTAAATTTGGTTTAAATAATCAAAAGTTATAGCAATATATATATTTTAGAGCGCCCCCCGCAGGTCATTTTGTTATCTCTGTGTTTGACACTCGAACTCAAATTGTTCTATAGACCCTAAACTTCAACTTGGAAGTGAAAACCAAACTTTAACACCAATTTGAAATGACTGAGCCTAATACGACTCCACTATATATAAATATGGAGGAATATGGAGAAATGAGGAATAGACGTAATAAACTAATCTTGAATCTTGAATCTTGAATAGATGAAGGAAGGAGGAGGAGGAGGAGAAGGAAAAGGAGGAGGAGGAGAAGAAGTGCAGAGTGTTAGAAAGTAAAAGGCAGAGAAAGATGGAGAAAGGAGGGGTGCGCATATACACATATATGTGTATTTATATATGTGTGTGTGTGTGTGTGTGTGCGTGTGTGTGCGTGTGTATGTATGCATGTGTGTTTCTGCCTGTGTGTGTGTGTGTGTGCGTATGAGTGCGTGTGCGTATGAGTGCGTGTGCGTGCGTATGCATGTGTGTGTTTGGCAACTGCGTTCAGATCCCCAAGGTGTTAGGCTGACTGCCCACGCGGTGCCACACACACATACACACACACACACACACACACACACACACACACACACACACACACACACAAACACCGACCTGGAAAATCACTGCAGTGCCTCCCAAACCTCCGTGTGCTGCATGCTGTCCTTTAGGAGGTGGTGTGTGTGTGTGTGTGTGTGTGCGTGCATGCGTGTGTATCTGTGTGCGTGTGTGTGTGTATGAATGTATGTGTATGCCATGCGTAGCATAGTAGTGCATATGCTCTGAAGACTCCCTGCAGTGTAAGGACAGCAGAGCTCAGAGCAGAGAACAACTTACCAATGATTAGGTGTGGCTGTTTACAGTAGAGGGTGCTGCAGACTGAAGAAGTGTTTTGCTATTGACTGCATTGTAAAGTTTTGGTGTGTATTTTGTATTGTAGATGTGTGTATACAGTATGTGTGTATATCCACTTGTGCAATGAAAAAGCAAGTCAGCTGATCCGCCTTTCCTGACTTTTTCCTGTGAGTGTGCGTGTGTGTGCGCATGCATGCTATCTGATAAGATTAGAGATGCAGTTTCCTGTGTCATGTACTGTCAGCAAGGCCTTCTGCCTCTTTTCCCCCCGTGCGTGCGTGCGTGCGTGCGTGCGTGCGTGCGTGCGTGCGTGCGTGCGTGTGTGTGTGTTATCAGCTGGGCGTTGAGATAAACTTTTAGACACAAAATTAGTGAGTCGTAAACATAAGTTCACGTAAGCAAACCAGGGGACAGATTCATCATGCTTTCGTTTCGTTTTCGTACGTTAACCGTTATGAGATTCACTCTGCACAAAGGGGTTAAGCACAGATCTGTGTGTAAACCGTGTGTGCGATCATCCCTGAGCAAAGAGTGGGATTTATTAACATGTACTTGGAGGTAGAAATGTGCGCAAGTGGAACAAAATAAAATTGCAAATAATATTGACTGTGCAGTATGTTGTTTCGTTTTTATTACACAGCAAAACACTGCAGCCAGTTAAACATAGAAAAGTAAGTTGCTCAGGGGCATCACGGACAGTCCAAAGAGGTGCTCTTGGGGTAAAAAAATTCACGATCAGAAAAACAACAGGTCACTCGGTAGTAAATGAGCAGGAAGAAAGGAGTAAATGAAAAAACTTTAATTAAATGTGGCTAAATTGAAATTAAAATGCCAACATGTTTCGACCACTAATGTGGTCTTCATCAGGGCAAGGCTTTTTAATTTACTCCCTTCTTCATTGTGTGTGTGTGTGTGTGTGTGTGCGTGTGCGTGTGCGTGTGTGTGTGTGTGTGTGTGTGTTAGGCTTGGGCGATGTCCCCCTAATTGACAGCTGACGATGTTTACAGTGAGACGATGCGATGGACGATGACATCGTCTGGGGGGGGGAAATAATTAAAAAAAAAAAAAAGATATATATTTTGTATTTATTTTTATTTTTATTATTCATCTTCAGCTAAGTTATTATTTAATTCTATTTAATTTAAGAGTAAGTGAAATATATTAATATTATTATTACATTCTGGGGGATTTTTTTTTTTTAAAACCTCCTCAGCGTTCTTGCTCAGCTGCTTTGTGAGATGGTCGCTGAGATGCAGAGATCCCCCGCTGACCCCTCCCCCTCGCCCTTCTCGTCTCTCCTCCCGTGTCACCTGCAAGCCCAGTGCTTGCTACTTTACCATCAGTTCATTGCGTGGCGTTTTTGGGAGACTTGTCAATAAATTTGTTACATCTGTGAGTTATTTATCTGTGTAACTATTTTAAGACGACATATGCGCTGCGTTTTTGCACAGGCTAGTAGGCTATAACTTTAGCCCCTCTCGCTCACCAGAAAACTAAATGGGAAAGAGATGAGAACCCATGCGTGATTGCGTGCCCTCTCGAGAGGCATTGCAATGGATTTTAGTCCCGACTTTGTCAATTCCTAGCACTAGAATACGGAATGTTTTGATTTAGGTCATATCGAGACTTTTTTTCCCCCTCATCAATGGAGTTGATCAATGGATAGTTCTACAAGTAGTTCTGGCGGTGAAGCCATGAAGACGAGTGGGCGGACATGGAACCGCTTGCTCACCTTATTGACAGTGGGCTTATCAGAAGTGTACACTCTTGAGTGGCTGCTTCACAAGACATCTCCACCGAGAATAGCGATTAAACATTTTGAGGTGAACCGTTAAACATGAAATGTTAAACTGTCGCAATTGCCGAACGTGTTGCTTATCGTCATGTTACTCCGGAGGAGCCAGCTAGGTAATGCGTAAAGAGTCCCCTTTGTAGTCAACAACTTAGGTCACAGAAATAAATGAACGATATCACTTAGGCCTACTTACATCTGCAGCAAACAATAGTTGGGCTTAGTTCACAAGCTTTTTTTTTTTTTTAAATTCCATTGTGTTTTTTTCGTAGTTATATAATTCACTCCGCTTGGGGCTTGTGTTCACAACTTGTCTTGAAAACCGCTGCTACTAGGATTTTACGGTAATGTGATGTCAAGTACCGTAATGATTACTATAGCAGCTGCTTCAAAAATTCACAAGTACAAGATTCCTTGGCATCACGATGTTTGCTGTCCATCGTGATGCCAGCTGTCCATCGCCGATGGACGATGATATCGTCTATCGGCACAACCCTAGTGTGTGTGTGTGTGTGTGTGTGTGTGTGTGTGTGTGTGTGTGTGTATCCATGCCTGTGTGTGTGTGCGTGCGTGCGTGCGTGCGTGCGTGCGTGTGTGTGTGTGTGTATGACTATGTAACTATGGGACGTCTCCTGCTAAGGCATTACAATACAGCATGTGAGTCAGAATCCCTTCCGGTTACAGTAAGACATGAACTCATAGCTATTACATTACCACCATTACTCATACATTTACTCAGTACAATGCCACAATACCGATGAATGATCTATTCATGCACTGCATCTTCAAGTACCATGCCATCATATGGTCATAAAACCATTGTTTTCCTAAGTCTGACTCTGTGTGTGTGTGTGTGTGTGTGTGTGTGTGTGTGTGTGTGTGTGTGTGTGTGTGTGTGTGTGTGTGTGTGTGTGTGTGTGTGTGTGTGTGTGTGTGTTATGATGGGCTGTGATGGAGTGACCATCACTAGGGATGTGGGTGTGTTCTGACTAACATGTCAACGAGCCTGGCTCTTTGGTGTAGCAGTCAGAGCCCCAGTTTACTACCCAAGAAGGTCCGGGTTCAAGTCCTGGCTGGGCAACTCTACTCTCCTTCGCTACATGGGTCTTGTGATATGCTGCGCCCTTGGGAGATGAGATGCCAAGGAAGGGTAGTGGTTTGATTACGGCCACTTTAAGACAGTGTGTGTGTGTGTGTGTGTGTGTGTGTGTGTGTGTGTGTGTGTGTGTGTGTGTGTGTGTGTGTGTGTGTGTGTGTGTGTGTGTGTGTGTGTGTGTGTGTGTGTGTGTGTGATGAGGCAAATGTTGAGTAGTGCCAAGGAAGGGTCGTGGTCTGATTATGGCGTCTCTGACAAAACAAGAGGAAGGAGTTGGGAATGTGTGTATGCGTCTCTCTCTCTCTACCTCTAACTCTCTCTCTCTCTCTCTCTTTCTCTCTCTGTCTCTCTCTCTCTCTCTCTCTCTCACACACACACACACACACACACACACAAATACATTCGTTGGTTGAAAGTCAGTTTCCAAAGTTCCAAAATAAATATCTCAGCAGGGTTTTCTCTTTTCCTCTTCCTTCCTGTCTCCATATCAGTCTCTCTTTTGCTGCTTTTCTTGACCGGTTGTTTTGACTTTTTACCGTCTGTCATCATCTTCCTGTATTATTAACCCATTCATTCACTTGTAGCCCCATACTGTAACGCACGCCATTCCACCAGTGGAAAACTCAATGGTCACTGAAAAAAACTACTACCTTAGTACTACACCACATGCCAGTGTACAGGGCCTTTAGTAAAACGTTGAGACTTGGTCATTGCCATTCCGGTAACAGCAAATTAATAACTGGGGCTGTGTCTTACTGGGTTAAATCTCCAGTCTAACTTTCTAGCCTTGTGTGTCTTGTTCTCTACTGTATACATAGGCCCTATAGTATACGTATAACTGGCGTGACGAGTTATGTGCATTACACCCCTTTTGGGGGGATAACATTGGGGGACAAGCCCTGTTGGGTAAAGAAGAAGCGAAAGGCAAGGACCTGCAGAATAACGTTGTTCACGTTCAACATGCCGAGGACGTGTTGTGTTGTCGGCTGTTAAATAATATAGTCAAGCTGAAGCATGGACTGTGTTTATTTAGGCTAGCTGATGCTGCATGTAAGTTAATGAGACATTCAATTCCGCCAGAAGGGGCGGGACCATTCTTTCACGAACTAAGTACCCGGATGGACGGTTATACGTATACATATCTCTCTCCCCTTTCCCCATCTCTGCCCTATGTTGTTTTATCTGTCTTCTCATTGTCTTTTGCTGTCTACTTTTCTTTTCCTTCTATCTCTTTCCATCACTTTCATTTCCTTCTTGTACTTGCACTCCCTCCTGTGTGTATGTGTGTGTGTGATGCTTGCTTGCGGTGTTTGCGCATGTGTGTGCATGCGTGCGTGCATGCACGTGTGTATGTGTGTGTGTGTGTGTGTGTGTGTGTGTGTGTGTGTGTGTGTGTGTGTGTGTGTGTGTGTGTGTGTGTGAGAGAGAGAGTGGGGGGTCATGAAACAGGCGCCAGCTGTAACGTGACCTTTGAACCTGAACACACTGGCACAGGATGAGGTCGCCAGTGTTTGTGTGTGTGTGTGTGTGTGTGTGTGTGTGTGTGTGTGTGTGTGTGTGTGTGTGTGTGTGTGTGTGTGTGTGTGTGTGTGTGTGTGTGTGTGTGTGTGTGTGCGACTGTGCGTGCGTGTGTCTGTGTGTGTGTGAGACAGCACAGGATGAGGGGTCATGTGGGTGTGTGCTGTGCTGCCCACCAAGTTGTGCTTGGCACAATGTATCCAGCAGTGCAGTTAGTTTAGTTAAACAGTGCAGTGTGTGTGTGTGTGTGTGTGTGTGTGTGTGTGTGTGTGTGTGTGTGTGTGTGTGTGTGTGTGTGTGTGTGTGTGTGTGTGTACGTGTGTGTGTGTGTGTGTGTGTGTGTGTGTGTGTGTGTGTGTGCATGCCGGCATCATTAATTCTGTACAGAAAAACAGAGAAAGTGTTTTTACTGGCAGGCAACTCCCACAGGGAGAAACTAGGATGCCCTCACACAGACACGCACGCACTCACACACACACACACACACACACACACACACACACACACACAAAGGTTTGATAGGGCAGCTTTGCCTACACAGACACTGACACAGACATGCGAGCGAGTGCGCACACACACACACACACACACACACACACACACACACACACACACACACACACACACACACACACACACACACACACACACACACACACACACACACACACACACACACACACAATGGGAGGTGTGTTAGGGTAGCTCCCTGTACATTCCTTCCACTTGCGAGTGCCCAAATTCCTTCTGATCTTTAGGGGCAGGTAGGATGAAGTATGGGATGTAAGGTGCACTATGAAACAATAATACCAAAGAGCACTAGTAACTGTCAAAAAGAACACTGTGGAAGAACACTAATAACAACCAGTAGGAGAGAACACTGTGGTAGAACACTAGCAAAGAACATGAGTGAAAAACATTAGGACAAAACAATACTGTGAAAAAGAGTGAAAACACTTTACCTAACGCTGGCATCATACTTAGGTATGACAGGTGTCATAACCGTGTCAAAACAGTGTACAAAACAACACAACTACAGAACACTAGATCACAAAAATTACAAAATGGACAGAACATTATTAACATCCAGAATAAACACTAGGCTATACCAGGAAAGAACAGTAGGACTAACAGTGGGTCACGTAGGGCTAAAATGTATTCAGTCAATCTGAATCATTCAATCTGATCTGATGTTAATCCAGACAAATTACACTGATACTTCCTCTAATCCCATTACTCTGTGTCCTTTTCTACTGTTAATCTCCAAATGATTTCATATGATGTTATTCTGATTCATTATGTCATCTGTCTCAGTAGGTTTTGACCTGTTGACTGTTAATACGCTCACTAAGCTATCTTAATGTCAGACGGTGAGCAAGAAAATATTAACAGACAGGGAGAGAGGGAAAGCAACAGACAGACAGGGAGAGAGGGGAAGAAACAGACAGACAGTGAGAGAGGGGAAGATGGCAAGACATTGGCACAGAGGCACGCAGGCTGAAATGGATTATGGGAGAAATCATAGAAAGACAGATAAGGCAGACAAAGTAGCACAACGACTGACAGATTGAATTGAATTGTACCGGATTGAATGGCTGAAAGAACGAAAAACAGTAATCGAAACTTGAGACTAAAAAAAAACTAGGGAAAGACAAACAGACACACACACAAACACGCCGGTAGGTAGAGGGAGGGTCTGTGGAGGGGAAAATCTGGCTTCTATAAAACATTTGATTTTGGACTGCACCCTTACCTGATGACGCAAAACCTGCTCTTTTAAACATTGTTGGCATTCTTTCTATTTTCCCTACATGATTTTCCGTTTGCTTTTCCTAGAGGGCTTCAATCCTGGCAGGTAGGTCACATCTATGAGGTCATCAACTACCTACCGCTGAGACGGATTATGTAGAGTAAAAGGTCGCTACACGGTATATCATCTGCACCATCTGGATTACTACACCATCTGGATTACTGCGCATGTGATTAATTGTAACTTCTCTCTGTGCTTCCAGATCACACGTCTCAGCAGATGCAACAGAATAAGGTTACATTTACTGATGACTTAAAAATCACTAAAATAAATAATAATAATAATTGAAGAGTTCAGATGCAAAACCCCCTAAGTGCCATTTCAGAAAATAATCTCAATTCATTTTTATTTAATACAAAGCTATCAAAATTGCCATTTTTAACATTTTATTCATGTAATATAACTATTAATATATATTATCAAGTACATGAATGTAAACCAAACCAACAACGGGTTTCTCTAAAAATATAAAAGTGCAGGTCTTCAGAAATGGAGTTAGGGGGTTTTGCATCTGAACTCTTCAATTTCAGAATATCAATCTTCCTTAACCATTTAAGGGCCCAGTCTGTTAACTGTCATCTACAGTAGCATTAACAACATGCAGTAGGCTATGTACACCAAATGTAATAGAGTGTGCCGAGCAGTTGGAGTAGTCAGCCAAAATGATGAGCAAAGTCAGGGAGAATTAATTTCCATACTCAGATTTAAGATAGATATCAAAGGAAATTATTTCAATGTAGTCTGAATGCATGATTGCAACAGGAACATAGGGTGACACCACAAAAAACAATATTTTTTGACCCCAAAATACTGCACTTGTCTCATCTCCCACATTTTTGCTTTAAGGACAAAGTGTCTTTGATAGTGTTCATGTTTGATATGCAGCATTTTCAGGGGTTTTGAAGGGTGCTTAATTCAAATATTCAAATATGCTGTGTATTAGGCTCAAAACCTCTCCAATAGGCCTACCTCAAAATGAATTAATCGAATATGGACGCCATCTCCAGACAAGGTGGACTCTTAATTACATTGTAGCTATAGGTTGTCATACATGGAGAATTCATCTCCATACTCAGATTTAAGATTAGAATCAAAGGACATGATTTCATAGGTTGAATTCATGTTTACAAGTGACAGTTGACTTTCATGTCAATAAGCTGTTCTTTTGAATGAAAATGTTTTCTCTACTTCCACTTTTATTTTAATGCTTATTATAACATGATGCAATATGTCCACCTCAATCCACCTCTTCCATTATGAGACAAATTTACACAAATAAGTCTGAATGTGCCTAAATATAATATGCACATCTACATTTTGTGCATTAGGAATTCATTGTTTGCCGATTTTATTGCGGTGCTTACATTATATCTTTGGATGGTGGAAAGGTGAAACGTGAATCAAAACAGTTTGTTATTGTGAGGAATTTACTTGATATATGTTAACTCCTTCCCAACCATTAGGCCTATCAACCTCCTCCTCTCCAGTGATTTGGCAGGACACACAATATCATGCACTGCATGGCACTTTTGCTGCAAATGCAACAAAAGCAAAGTATGGCGTTTTGCAATGATCAGTCCTATCTAATTCAGATGTCACATGGTTACATAAAATGCCCCACATTATCAAATCTCTATATTGAGTCAGGCCCACATACCCCTTCCTATCGTCCTGCCAGTCACCGAAGTGGGATGGGTGGTATTGAACAGGGCTTTAGTCCCACTGCTCCTGTATCTGCAACTTATACATGGGTTCTCATTGTTTATTAACACAATGTTATGAAGAGGGGCAAGACACTGGCAGCCAACCACGTGAGCTAATTTTTTTTGACAGACAGCGGTTTCCAACAATCAGAGGCTGAGTTGTGCGCGGCTAGGCTCGCAGTCAGGTTATAAACAAAATTTAGAACCCATGTATTCTCAAGGCACACAAAGACATCACAACTTGTGCTTGCCTCATCCAACACTGCATCTGCAAGAAGTGGCATGGAGTACATGGAGTCAAGCAGTTGCTGCAATTCAGCAACTCCAGGAGGGGTGATTAGGAACAGATTAACTTAGTATACCAAGTAAACAATTTTGGTTAGAGTAGAGGAGGGTGACTGTATGTGCATATATATTTGGTATATATATAAACTGGTATCAGAAGTAGTGTGGAGTCAAGTCTCTTGGCGGAAATACGTAGGATGGTGCGCAAGGCTAATAGAAATGGGCACCCTCGTCTTTCTCACAGCACATGAACACAATATTCAAAAAAGGACATTCCAAGTGAGCAAGGACATTCTGATTTTTGATACCTCCTCCTCGTATAACTTAACCCATTGTGTCCTGGAAACACATATAGGTTTTTCAGGATCTTGAGATTTTAGCTGTTTTATTAACTATGTGGGTATGTTAGAGCTGAATGAACACATTACAATGCATGGGGAGGAGGGTATTGGCTTTTAAATGTAACTCATTTCATGTTTGTATGTGCTTCGGAGGCTGAGACATTGCGGATTTAATAGGAAGAGAGCACCCTTTCCCAAAAAGGGCTTAGGACAAAATGGGTTAATTAGTAGTCCATTTTTGAATATTGTGTTCATGTGCTGTGAGAAAGACAGGGAAGGGCCCATTTCTGTGCCTCGGCACCTTAAAACTACCACTTGCTCTTCTGCCTGCCATTGGCTCTCTCTCTCCAGCTGAGCACCGTTATTGATACACTGCAGATGTACATTCCAGTATATTTTAACTAGGCCAATTTAAAGTCTATACTTGCACAATTCAGATAACAGACAGACTCTCTTTTCCTCCTGCTCCCCTGTTCAGCAGGGCTGGATCCCCACATGGCTGCATGCTGAGCCCCCATCTAAAGTCTATCTGTCCATGACTGCAGCATGATCAGCAAAAGGGACTGAAGGTGGCAGCCTGGTGTACAGAGACCGAGACAAATTTCTCTAACTCTGAATAAAAAGAAAACCAAAGAGATCATTGCTGCCTTCAGGAGGCACACCTATAGCGAGAATAGACCTAGCCCTCTCTGAACTTCCCACTGTCACAGAGCTAAAACATTGTCTTGGACATTATCCTAGTTCTGAGTTCTTGGGTCTCTACAGATGTATCATTGGCACTACAGATATATCATCAAAGTAAGGACCAAAGACTAAAACCACATTTCACACACATGGACTGTCTGACTGTTCATTACAATCTCTTGTTCCCCTGATCTCCTTCCATCCTCCGGTTGTTGTGCAATAATTGATACAGTGCAATGTGTTCAGCTAAATTCTTGCCGTAGTACAGAACAAAGGCCAACCTTGTAATTAATGGTTATAATTGTCACTGAGTGGCCATCTCAGCTGAAATATGTACATTAAGCAAGACAATCTATGCAATAACTTTGGATGACTGATGTGCAATACCAGCCTGAGTATGTCCTTTATGTATATATTCTCTCTCACACACACACACACACACACACACACACACACACACACACACACACACACACACACACACACACACACACACACACACACACACACACACACACACACACACACACACACACAGCCACTCCCTTATCTGTACATTCTATTCTATTCTATTCTATTCTATTCTATATATTATTCACATCAGTCTGCCTCTTGATCCCCTTTATAGGCCTAGATATACAGTGATCTGAGCACAGCAATTAAACCGGCAAACATGAAGTAATTCCCATTGTACAAAGGATAATATTAGAAAATATTCGATTTAGGGACTTTCAGACTCTTGTGTGCATTTATTTTTTATGGGTGAAGAGGTGTGGAAACATTGTGAGGTGGTTTGAGGTGGAAACATTTTTCATGGTATAATGCATTAAAAGTGTAATTGAAATAGGGAGAGATTTAAACACAAATGGTCAATTTATGGAAAAGGTAATCTCCTGTTGCAAACATGAATTCAGTCTACACTGAAACAATTTCCTTTGATATCTATCTTAAATCTGAGTATGGAAATTAATTCTCCTTGTATGAAAACCTGATGCTACATAATGTACTTAAGAGTTTACCTTGTGTAATCAAAGAAATGTACACTGTAGACTGGTGACGGCGGCCATATTGGATTCCTTCATTTTGATGTACTATGGGAATTAAAGGCATTAAGCACCCTTCAAACCCCCTGAAAATGTTGTATATCAAACATGAACACTATCAAAGACAATATGTCCTTAAAGCAAAAATATGGGCAGTGAGAAGTGCAGTATTTTGGGGTTAAAAATCTGTGCTTTTTTGTGGTGTCATCTTATGTTCTACTGCCCATAAATAAAGAATGGAAAAAGGTAGACACAAACTTCTTTTTTCAGGTGGAAGTAGACAGTTGAGTCCAGTTTTCTGTAGTATTTGTGTTCACAGAGACAAAGAGCATTTTTTTCTGTGGATCTTGAAAGATTAGTAAAAATGTTGAAAATCGTTGACAATATGAGGCTCTCTGCTTTTAAAATGGCTGCCAGCCAATGACATAAGCATTTTCCTCCAATCTGAGCTTAAATCTGATGACATAATGGATTTCCCCATGTCTGAAAACATAAAAATAAGTGTTATTTTCAAATTCATACCTTATTTAGTCCAAAAGAAAAGTGATTGCAGGATTTTAACACTGTGGCGGCGGCCATATTGGATTTTGCCCATTTTGAGGCATTTCGGTACATTTTTGCGTCCGGCATACGGCAGATTTGGATTCAGCACCCTTGAATACCCCTAAATCAGTTGTATGCCGAAAATTAACATGATTTGCCTTCAGGACCTTAAATAAGCACATTTTCAGAAATCCTGTTTGGCAGAGCTCACGTCAGTGCGTCCTCTCGCTACTGGAGGCGATCTCCCTACTGACTCTCGCAGCCCATATTTAAAAGACTTGCGTCAGTCATACTGCTGATTAAAACAATCAACTAAACAAAGCATGATTTAACATTTCCAAACATTTCCCCTGCATGCATTACAAAATACCAATGATACACAGTAGCTACATATTACACAAAATACTTAGAACAGTTTTTAAAATAATATTACTCCTGCTCCAATTAACTATTGCCGCGCACCACGGGCGGAGCCTTCAAAAGACTCGGCTGACCTGCGCTCCGTTTGATCACACGCCTCCGGAAGACTGCAACAGGTAAACATGGCTACAAACATTTCCACGTACCATAATGATAGTTAACTATAGCAAGAAAAGATTCTGATGTTAAAATTGTGCGCACTTAGAAGAACCATTACCTTACTATCGTTTATCAATAAAAGTTATGAAATATCGCCATAGCGATTTACTCTGTGTTGCGTCTTTTGTTCTCATGGTAAACACGTGTTCAAACAAACATTTATGATTTCACCCTGAGACGGTATACAACCGTCCCCAAACCCCAAACATGGCTAAATGCCCACAGTTAAACCCACAGCAATTGCATACAACACAACTTGTATTTTTAATGTCCACTGAAAATGTGTCGGAGTCCGTTTCACTTATATCCATTGAAACATTGCGCAGCGGAGGAAACCGCTGTTACAGTGGCAGACGCGTCATATGTATTTTGTCACGACCTCTTACAGTCCACAGCTTGAACTTTGAAGAGTGGTAACAACTTGATTTATGACTGTTAATCCAAGGCCGATTCCATGCCTTTTTTCATTGCCAAATCAACAGAGGTGTCAAAAGTAAAAGTACATTTGTGGTGTAATTACAACAATAGCACATGGCACTACATAGATGCTACACCATTTACCCCATTGTACCTAATGAGATAGATAGACTGTGTTGTTACTGAAAAACACTGAAAACCTAACAAGGGCCGACCACAAACTTGATCCAACCAGTGCGGAGTTAACTGATCTTAAGACAAGTACACAGGTCTACAGATTATTCAGATAAGTTACTTGTGTATGAAGAAAACTGTGTTCTTTTGTTTTGCTTTTCCTTTTACTGTACTTTTACTGTACAATTCATAGATTTGATAGAATCAACAATAATGAGACACAAGTAATTTGATACATTAAAAACACTTTTATTATAAAGCAAAAGAGACACTTTGTTACAAAGTTTTTCTGTTTACTTTTTCAAGAAAGAAAATATGGTTAAATACAAAAGTAAAAATAAATTACATCTTTAAATAGCATCCTGTGCAAACCTCTCCATCTCCGCTGATTCTCTGTACCGCCTTACGCATGTAACAGTCTCTCATCCTCCATGTCACAGTTAAAACATTTTAAAGTCCAGAGGACTTAACCACAATACAATATTTAGTGTACACCGATACAGTCTCTTAGGTCTTCAGGAGGAATCCTAAGGAACCTGAAATGTTCAATAGTCATGCGTACTTCATAAGGCCTACTAGATAGACCTTTTTGTGGTCCTTGAAAAGACGATATAAGGTTCTCTTGAAAACCAAAGTGTCTTCTGTGCACTATGCAAAACAAATCAGGACGAGAATATGCAGAATATCGATAATGTCTCTCTCTGTCTCTCGTCCTTTATGTCCTTCAATCTCGTTAAGGTCCCGAGGATCCAGGAACGTTAAAGTCCTCGGATACAGTCTTTCAATCTTAAGGACCTAGCAATGGTCATTGGTTCACCCAGTCTTACACAGTCTTTAATGGTCCGTAGACTGTATTAATGTTCTGCAGCCTGAAGTTATTGATAGAGTCCGGTAGGTCCTCAGAGCTTGTCAGACACAGTCTTTATAGTCCTTTATGGTCCACTTTAAGTTCCTCATAACAAGACTATTGTGCAAAACATAGAGACCTAAAGTGCAGACAGACCACCCAGGTATCCCCAGTCTCCTTGTCTCTGTCTGTCTGTCTGTCTGTCTGTCTGTCTGTCTGTCTCTCTGTCTCTCTCTCTCTCTCTGTCTCTCTCTCTGTCTCTGTCTCTCTCTCTCTGTCTCTCTCTCTCTCTCTCTCTCTCTCTCTCTCTCTCTCTCTCTCTCTCTCTCTCTCTCTCTCTCTCTTTGTGACACCAGTTCTGACAAAGTGCATGATAGGAGTAGTGGCTTTTGGCTCTGGTCTCTTGGGGGTTGTTATGTTCCTAGAACAAGGCGTCCAAACGTGTGTGTGTGTGTGTGTGTGTGTGTGAGAGAGAGAGAGAGAGAGAGAGAGAGAGAGAGGGGGGGGGGGGGAGAGAGAGAGATACCGTGAGATTTTGTGTACGTGTACGTGTTCGTGTACGAGTGTGCGTGTGTGCCTGTGTGCGTCTGTGTGTGTGTCCGCGTGTGACATCCCCTTTGCGTCTGTCCAAACAACGGGAAATGGCTTCATCTTCACAGCAATCACACAACCCCAAGAGATCTGTGTGTGTTTGTGTGTGTGTGCGTGCGTTCTTGCATGCGTGTATGTATGTGCACGTTTCTGTCCATGTGTGTATGTATATTTTTGTCTATGTACAAGTGTGTGTGTTTTTGTCCATGTACGTGTACAAGTGTGTGTGTGTGTGTGTGTGTGTGTGTGTGTGTGTGTGTGTGTGTGTGTGTGTGTGTGTGTGTGTGTTCACGAATGTGTTTGTGGGTTTCTGATTGCTTGTATGTTTATGTTTGTATAAGCCTGAAAGCACAAGCGTATGAGAAAGTATGTGCGTGTTGTGATCTTTATCCCTGTCTGTGTGTGTGTGTGTGTGTGTGTGTGTGTGTGTGTGTGTGTGTGTGTGTGTGTGTGTGTGTGTGTGTGTGTGTGTGTGTGTGTGTGTGTGTGTTTGTGTTTTTTTGTGCGTGTGTTTGTGTTTTGTTTCGATTTCTATCACAGTACATGAATTTCAGAAGAAGTGATGTGTGCTTGTTGTGTTTTGATTTTTATCATTGCATTAAGTGCATGTGTGTGTGTGTGTGTGTGTGTGTGTGTGTGTGTGTGTGTGTGTGTGTGTGTGTGTGTGTGTGTGTGTGTGTGTGTGTGTGTGTGTGTGTGTGTGTTTCTGGCCTATTTGATTGTCCCCCAAGTCATGCATATAGTGCACTTCTACAGCCTTGGTTGGCGTCACACACATGCTTGCTCTTATGAGTGCGTGTGTCTCTGAATGTGTCTCTTAATCAGGGGTGTCGTTCAGGGCGGTTAAGTGTGACTGAGTCACCAGGGCCCCATGTATATAGGGGGCCCACACACACAGTGTGTCTGTGTGAGTCACCAGGGGGGGCCCACACACAGTCCGACTTATGTAGATTTATGGCTGGGGGGGGGTCCATTGGAGCTGATTGCACATAGTGCCCAAAATTTGCTGCTACGCTCCT
Source organism: Engraulis encrasicolus (assembly GCF_034702125.1). Taxonomy (NCBI): domain Eukaryota; kingdom Metazoa; phylum Chordata; class Actinopteri; order Clupeiformes; family Engraulidae; genus Engraulis; species Engraulis encrasicolus. The sequence continues at coordinate 4,767,041 of NC_085876.1, forward strand.
GCTCCACAGCCCTTGAGATTTTCAGACATACTAAGTATGTGAGATTCATTCATATGGTCAACATGAATAGAGAGAGTGTGTGTACTGCATGTGTGTGTGAGAGAGAGAGAGTCAAATATACTATATACTGTAGTTCACAGTCTTGCTGCCTGACGTAGTGCTTGCTCTTTGAGGTGTGCATATGTGATTATGTCTCTATATCTGCATCACACGTAGTGCTTACCCTTGTTAGCGCCGCCCTTTTGGTAGGTCTGCTTACTACGCTTGCTCTGCCTATGCATCTGCTGGAGTTGGTGATGCCTGTTGCCGTGGTGACCGCCTCCCAGCGGCCTAATGCTGCTGATGCAGTTCAGGTAGCTAGGCAACACGTCTCCCGCTGACTCCTGCATACCTCCATCCTCCAGCCCCTCCACCCTTCCTGCCCCTGGTCCCACGGCCCAGTCACCCCCCTCCATGGCTGGGTAACCCGCCTGGGGTGCCTGGGTGGGGGTGGAGGTGGTGCCAGTTGCATACCCGCCTTCAGCCAAGGGGAGAAAGTGCAACCCCCTCTCCTCATAGGCCGGCGCTGGGGTACTCCCACTGCTGCTGTCCAATCGCGAGGGGGCCCTGGTGATTTGTCGCATCCTGATTGGCTGTTGGAGGCGTGACTGAAGGTAACGCTTCTCCAGGTCGTGTGTGAGCGCGTGTTGCAGGAGGCTAAACAGCTCCAGAATGTTCAGCAGCACTGACACCCCTGCGATGGCCTGGATGTAGATGGTGAATATGGTCTTCTCAGTGGGTCTGGACACAAAGCAGTCCACTGTATGGGGACACGGGTCTCTCCGGCATTCGTAGCGGGCCGGGATCACAAAGCCATAGAGGTACCAGAGTCCCACGATGAAGCCGACTTCAATGGCCAACTTTAGCACGATGCTCACCGCGTATGCGCCCAGCAGACGACCTTTCAACTTTGGGGAGGATCTCCCTCCAGCTGTAATTCACACACAGACACACACACAGACACACATACACACACACATGCATGCACAGACATAGACACAAGCACACACACACTTAAGCCAGAGATATTCTATAGAGATATGCCAACATAATAGGTTTCTATGGGCACCTAACGCGACAGGTTACGGTCTGCCTAAAGGGCCGTGTCATAATGCTCCTACAATGAATAGAACAGTCCTTAGGTCTGCCTAGGTCTGCCTAAAGGGGCAGGGCTCGAAATTAACTTTTTTCCTTTGTGTCCCGCAATGGTCCCGGATTCCACTTTGTATTGTCCCGAATGTAACCAGAAGTGTCCCCATTTTTTTCGCGCCTAAATAAGTGGTAAATTATGTCCACGTTCAATTTCATGTGTGATTATGTTTTTTGTTTTTTTTTGCAGTGCAACTGTGAATTCAGGTCTTTAAGAAAAAATTAGGGTGTGTTAAATCATGAACATCTGTGCCTTATATAGAAAAATGCCTTGAGTAACCGTGCACATTTCGTTTTTCAAGAATATATGAGCATGGTGATATGAGGAAATCTGCATTCAATGACATTATATTTGTCAAACTGATTGCTTTATGCACCAATATAGCCTACCCATCATGTAGGCTATTGTAGACTCTATTGCAGCCAGCCTGTTACTCTGTTGTAGCCTATTTAGCCTACAGAAAAAAACAGCTTTCATTTAGTCTACTACATATCAATAACAATTCAGTGTCTGTTTAGCTTTAGTTAAAAAGTGGCAATAGTCTAACCTAGTCTGACTTTGGCCACTGGTTGTGATGGGCATGCCGGTGGAAGATAGCCAGGCCGTGCCCTCCTAGTGATGTAACAGCTTCAGCCAGTCTCGAAGAGATGTGAAAGTCGATGATAATCAGGCTAGGTGGAAGAAGATGCGGTAGGTTTTGGGGCCGCATTAGGAGTATGACAACGCATTGCAAGACGTTTCCTTTCCGCTTTAAATTCACTTGACATTGACATCAAGACAATTTGATAAGTTAACCTAAAAATAAATGCACAAGAGAAAAAACTACGACCGCACACTTAGGCCTACCTCACTTTCGAGAAAGAGAGGGGGATAGGCTAGCATGGAGAGGGAGGGGAGGGGGAGAAAGAGAGGGATTGGAGAGAAATGCGCTGGCAATGCTGTAAAATTGAAGCGCGTTCTTCGTGCTTGTAATCAATGAAGTCAAGGTGGACTTTTTCCCTTTTCAATTAGACCTTGGCTAATAGGCATTTCTGCTTTTACCAGCACAGAAACAATAACACGGATACTTCAACATTAATTAAATAACTGCGTTTGTATGACAATGTTCAGAATATAGCGCCTTCATTTCCAGCCACATTTGAATGAAACTGCTTGACGTTCTTGGCTAACAACTACCTCTGTTAGCTTGCTTGCCGTTTCCCTAACTATTTGTTAATGGAAAGTAATTTACAGGCAGTTTCTGATATGTATGAATGAGGGTTAATCTACTTTAGAGCCAGCTCGCGTTTCTGGTGTTTTGGGCAGATAGCACGCGACAGGTGGCCACAGACAACTGCGCATTGTTTGGGGCTGTTGCTTTGCTTACCTGAAATATTAGCAAAACCGAACTCTATTCCTCTCACAGCTTAACCATGTCTACTGGAATATATCCTTGTTGGCTTGAAAAATCAACAATCCAGAGCCCGTTTTCTCTGAGAGCATTTCTAGTTCAGGGTGAAATGGCATAACCAACGGGACAACCTCTCAGCAGCAGTCCGAAGAAACACGCGCTTGCAGTCGCAGCTGCGAAATCTTAATCAACATTCTAGAACACAATGCGGACGTTTATAGGAAAGTTTTCTGTTGCTATTTTCGCTGATGGTTGGTGTTGAGTTAGGCTAATGTCCCAGTGTGATGGCTTTGCAAATATAATAGCCTACTTTTTGAATCTTTTCATTTATATTTTTGGACGGTCCCGGCATTGTCCCAGAAATGATAACTTTGAGTCCCCACAACATTTTTTATGGTCCCCGGGACGTCGGGACACCGTTAATTTCGAGCGCTGTAAAGGGGGCCATAATAGAACCAGGAAACAATGGGCCAATGGAACCTCTCTCTCTCTACTCTCTCTGATTAAGCTGAGTGTGAAGAATGCCTGGTGTATCCCAATGGAGGTACCCATAATGCAACATAATCATTGTGATGAGTGATCAGGGAAGGAGGTCATGTCTGACGCATGTTTGGCATGTAGACTTTCAGTTTGTTGAAATGTTAACACCCCTTTTGTGAAAGTCAAAGCGAGATGAGAGCCCACCTGGGAAAACGCAACTCCAATTGTCATTGTGACACAACACTCCACAGCACACAAGTGCAAACTGCACATGACAGTCTGGCGAAAGCTAAGAGGAATCCGTCTCCATGGAGGGTGGGAGATGGTCTGAGCTTGCTCTGCCATTTATATTGATTGGAGTTCCGAATTAAAATTGTGCATTATTTGCATGACTGTTAGGATATAGTGTTGCAAAAGCCTACAAATAACAAGACAAAAGTGTGAATAGTGTTACCTTAATCAGTAGTGAGTTCTGCGTCACCAATCTCAACTGTTTGCTGATTGGCAGAACAGTGAGCAAACCGAGCAAGGAGGGTTTCGCCAGACTATGTGCGGAACCAAAATCTTTGAGCGGAAGTTAATTACACAAAACCTGGCGGGTCAGGTGTTGAACTGGCAACCTTCGGATTTCAAGTCTGACGCCCTAACCGCTTACCTATGACTGCCCATTTTAACTGCGCATGAGCCCTGTACTAAGATTGTGTGTTCTCTTACCCTCTCCTGTTGCTGTTCCACTCTGCTCCTTCCCCGCCTCCTTCTCCTCCTCTTTCTCCTGGATCACCTCCAGGGTGAGGACATGCCTCTTCTCCTCCTTCCGCCTCCTCCTCCTCTCCTCCCTGGCCACCCCATCCTCCTCTCCGTCCGCCTCTCTCTCGCGCTCTTCTCTCTCCTTCTCCTCCTCCCTCTTTCTGGCCCGCGCGACCACAAAGCCAAAGTAGAAGATGGTCGGCGTGGACACAAAGATGATCTGCAGCACGAAGTAGCGGAAGTGCGAGACGGGGAAGGCCTTGTGGAGACACACACATACACGCACATATTAGTACACTTAAGCCGTTTTTCCATACTCGCTGTTTGATGTTGTATGGGAAGACACACACACACAAACCATCTCTCTCTCTCTCTCTCTCTCTCTCTCTCTCTCTCTCTCTCTCTCTCTCTCTCTCCCCTATGCTTTCTCTCACCTATTGTAACACACAGCGTCACATACTCACTGCTTGGTGTTGCATGGGACACACACACACACACACACACACACACACACACACACACACACACACACACACACACACACACACACACACACACACACACACACACACATTCACACACTCACTCTCTTTCTCTCTCTCTCTCTCTCTCTCTCTTGCTCTCTCTCTTTCTCTACCCCTTACCTTGTCGTAACACACTTCTTCACAGCCGGGCTGCTTGGTGTTGCAGACGAAGTCGGACTGCTCGTCATCCCAGGCGGACTCAGCGGCCGTGCCCAGCACCAGGATGCGGAAGAGGAAGAGCACGGTGAGCCAGACGCGGCCCACGCCCGTCGAGTACTCCTGGCCCTCCTCCAATAGGCGCTCCAGAAAACTCCAGTCAGCCCTGGACATCCTCCGATCACCCACCTGAGGGAAGACGGGGAGAGAACGACAGAGACAGACATGTTGATAGATGAGGACTTCAGACGCAAAGCCTTCTAAGTTGTTTTTTCACATGATCTTTTTTTAGATAAAAGTAATATCCATTAAAAAGACAACATCCTCTGACCTCCTG
>NC_085876.1:4784363-4799363 GCF_034702125.1 Engraulis encrasicolus
GTTGACCTCCAAACTCGAATCAGTTCATGAACCTACCCTGCAGCATTTACACACCAAATCTGGGACAAATCCATCCACCCGGTCAGAAGTAATGGGTCAAACAAAAATTCGGCCATCTTGAATTCGGCCATCTTGAAATTGTTGACCTCCAAACTCGAATCAGTTCATGAACCTACCCTAGAACATTCACACACCAAATCTGGGACAAATCCATCCACCCGGTCAGAAGTTATGGACCAAACAAAAATTCGGCCATCTTGAATTCGGCCATCTTGAAAGTGTTAACCTCCAAACTGTAATCAGTTCATGAACCCACCCTAGAGCATTCACACACCAAATCTGGGACAAATCCATCCACCCGGTCAGAAGTAATGGGCCAAACAAAAATTCGGCCATCTTGAATTCGGTCATCTTGAAATTATTTACCTCCAAACTCGAATCAGTTCATGAACCTACCCTAGAACATTCACACACCAAATCTGGGACAAATCCATCCACCCGGTCAGAAGTTATGGACCAAACAAAAATTTGGCCATCTTGAATTCGGCCATCTTGAAAGTGTTAACCTCCAAACTGTAATCAGTTCATGAACCCACCCTAGAGCATTCACACACCAAATCTGGGACAAATCCATCCACCCGGTCAGAAGTAATGGGCCAAACAAAAATTCGGCCATCTTGAATTCGGCCATCTTGAAATTGTTGACCTCCAAACTCGAATCAGTTCATGAACCTACCCTAGAACATTCACACACCAAATCTGGGACAAATCCATCCACCCGGTCAGAAGTTATGGACCAAACAAAAATTCGGCCATCTTGAATTCGGCCATCTTGAAAGTGTTAACCTCCAAACTGTAATCAGTTCATGAACCCACCCTAGAGCATTCACACACCAAATCTGGGACAAATCCATCCACCCGGTCAGAAGTAATGGGCCAAACAAAAATTCGGCCATCTTGAATTCGGCCATCTTGAAATTGTTGACCTCCAACCTCGAATCAGTTCATACACCTGCCCTAGAGCATTCACACACCAAATCTGGGACAAATCCAAACATCCGTTCAAAAGTTATCGCGTTAACACGAAAGACCTTACGCGGCGGCGGACGCGGACGCGGCGGCGGCGGCGGCGGTGCACGCAAAACCATTACATCCCCGACGCTCCGCGTTTCGGGGATATAAATAGTATACAAATGATTAATGAAACATGAACAAACATTTTGTTATTTACTTAGTTGTATGCTTTATAATAAAACATATACAAACTATATGTTCAAGATTTTACAAACCTTTTAACAGAGCATGTATTCATTTACAAAAAAAGGTAAATGTTTGAAAAATATAAAATATTAACATTCCATTTTCTGCTCATTTACAAAAAAGTTAATGTTTTGTTCATCATTAGTTAATTATTTACTAAGCCTATAATGCTTTTAATGCATCCATTATTATAAAGTATTATCCTCCTCATGTGCCTCATAATCTGGCACACCAATGGGAAGGACTTAGTTCAAGTAACGAGGGAGAATCACGGGAGCAACACAGACAGACAGTTTGCAGTGTCATATTTTGGAATGTTAGTATTGCACCTTTATAAATAGAATTCAAACATCATCTGAGTTGCCCCAGTGATCCTCCATTATTTAGATTTCCTTACATGGTTACTCATTTAACTTCTGATTTTTCCATACACCCAACCTGATTTCCTCTGGATCCGTGTCCTCGTCCACAATTTTTTTTAACTCAAAATTTCCCCATTGTAAATCTATGACAGCCAAAATCTGTGGCATGACCTGATACACCTCACCTGGCAAGTGTGTTGGAGATGACCCATAGGTCATCAGAGATTTCCATCAAAAGGCGGTATAAAAAAACAAGTTATTATTATTATTATTATTATTATTATTACCTCCGCCAAGGAGGTAATGTTTTCGGTCGTGTTGGTTTCTCTGTTTGTCTGTCTGTCTGTTTCTCAGCAGCAAAATTGCATAATTCAAAAACTAATCAATGGATTTGGACGAAACTTTATGGAGTTGTTGATAGTGACCCAAGGAACAAGTGATTAAATTCTGGTGGTGATCCGGATCACGAACCGGAACCAGGACTTTTTAAAAGATTCTTCACCATTGCTGACCTATCTAGACGCCCCTAGTGACCAGAAATTCTCCACAAAAAGAAGACAGAAAGACTTAGGGCAGGGGTGTCAAACATACGGCCCGCGGGCCGCATCCGGCCCGGCAGAGGGTTCAATCCGGTCCGTTTTTTTTTCCTTTTTCTTTTTCAAAGAACCAACCGAAATGCGCAATTACGCCACTGGGGGCAAAATCGAGACCTGCATGACATTAACCCAATGGTCCACTCTCTCTCTTATACTATATATGTAGTAAAGTGCACTTCTATTGTAAATGGTGAATTTGTACTGTGACAGGCATTTGATAAAGCTCATATACTGTATAGACCTCATATACTGTATAGAGATCAAACGTTAATGTCTTTTTATTCTTATTGTATTGGTTATAATTCAATAATGAATATAATTGTAGGCCTATTTGTATTGGTTCGTATTGAGCTGAAATGGGAAACGGGATGTTAAAATGTGTTATTATATGGTTGTGACGTCATCGGTCGAATATTCCATTCATTTCAACGGGGCTCCCCAACGTTCACACGTCTGTTATTTTTCGATAACGGACGGGTTGGTCTATAACAGACTGCTGTCAATGGCAACAAGACTTTTCACCGCTAAAGCGACTTTTCAACAAGACTCTAATCAGCTGCTGTGACACACAACACCTGTTGTCCTCCTGGCTACCTAGTTGTTAGCGGTGTTCCACAACGCCACTGTTTTGTTTTGCGCAGCAACAATCTTTTGACATTAAAAACTATAATAGGCTAGACTTCACATTAAATAGGCCTAAAGAAATGTCCCCGCCATGTGTGAATCATTTAAGTCTGTATATCCATATAATAAGCGGGTTAACTTTCGGCGTCGGGGTCTAAAGATTCTCTCTGTCGTGCTGCTATTCCACGGTAGCGACCTTATCGCCGAACGTTAACCCTTACTTAATATGCAGGAAATTACATCTAAGAAATACAAAATTTTCTGGGGGAAGACCTCCAGACCCCACTCAAAAATGACCTGTCCCCTATTTTATTCATTGACGGTTGGCAATGAATGAATGAAATCAATGAAATTTTGCATAGTATTGCATTGCTTTCTACATATTCAACTGACTTTTAAGACATGCTGAAAAGATAACGCAATAGTACTGAAAACTAATCCTCTGCTTTAAGGGTTATTTTTGCGATGATGTTACTAATGCGGCCCGCTTGAGGTCCACATGGGTTGTATGCGGCCCCCTGACCAAAATGAGTTTGACACCCCTGACTTAGGGTGAAACATAGTCAAATGTTCTATCAAACAGCTTCCTTGGCGGAGGTCTGCGCTCTCTGAGTGCTTCTAGTTATTATTATGTGACCGGGCAGTGAACTGTGGGATAGGCAAACTAGTGGGAGATGGGGTAGGGTTGGGAAATGACCCAATTGGGGTCTTGAAATTTAACAAAGAAAAAACATCCACATCCGTCTTTGGGCGCAGGACTTGCAAAGTCACATGAAAACTGAAAATTCGGCACTTTAAAATAAGAGAAACCGGAGCTTCATTTTCAGGTTTCAGTTGGGACTTGATCCTGGGTCCCCATGGACAGCATGCCCACAGTGCACCACAGTGCCCGCTAATACTCAAGTTAGGAAACGATGTGAGATGGAGACACACAAGTGTGTGTGTGTGTGTGTGTGTGTGTGTGTGTGTGTGTGTGTGTGTGTGTGTGTGTGTGTGTGTGTGTGTGTGTGTGTGTGTGTGTGTGTGTGTGTGTGTGTGTGTGTGTGCGTGCGTTTCTGTCCGTGTGTATGCATGCACATGTGGGTGCATGAATGTGTGCACGTGTGCCCGCACGAGTGAAAGAAAGTTGGAAGCACTAATGACCCTATAAGCCATATAACTTAAAGGGACACTGTGTGAGATTTTTTGTTATTTATTTCCAGAATCCATACTGCCCATTCACTATGTTACCTTTTTCATGAATACTTACCACCAGCATCAAATTCTAAGTATTCATTATGACTGGAAAAATTGCACTTTTCATACATGATACTTTTCTCCATGGTCCGCCATTTTGAATTTCCATAAATAGCCATTTTAGCTGCAAAAATGACTGAACTTGGACCATACCAGAAAATATGTGTTTATTACTCAGTAAACTTTCATGTAAAGATCAAATTTGGCAATAGGCAGCCCAGTTTCAATGATCAGCATAGTTGCAGTACCTTTTTTGACCATTTCCTGCACAGTGTCCCTTTAAATAAATAGTCAACATCAACACATTAATATTATTTTGATTTCTAGAAAATGATTTCAAGGTCCACTTGAAATGCCTCCAGGGCTGGTAGGGTGGACTCCGGCCCACAGTTTGAGAATCACTGCACTAAACCTTCCTTTCCATCCTAATCATCATCTCTATTCTTTTTCACTCGATGCATGGTTTGCCTTTGGACATGTCATTCACTGTGTGTGTGTGTGTGTGTGTGTGTGTGTGTGTGTGTGTGTGTGTGTGTGTGTGTGTGTGTGTGTGTGTGTGTGTGTGTGTGTGTGTGTGTGTGTGTGTGTGTGTGTGTGTGTGTGTGCGTGCGTGCGTGCGCAGACGCTTTTGTATATGGACATCATTCTGTACCCTTGCTCTTGCATGTCCGTATATCCTTTCACTCGTTATCGAGTGTGTGCATTGTATGTATTTGAGGGTTTCGTGTGTGTGTGTGTGTGTGTGTGTGTGTGTGTGTGTGTGTGTGTGTGTGTGTGTGTGTGTGTGTGTGTGTGTGTGTGTGTGTGTGTGTGTGTGTGTGTGTGTGTGTGCATGCGTTTGTGTGTATTTTCATGCATGGCTAGTGTGATAGCTCAGCCGTCTCATGTGATTATCAGGGCGTTCAGTGACTGTCATGTATATGCAACTGTGTGTGTGTGTGTGTGTGTGTGTTTTGCTAACAGGGCTTGTCAAGTATGCAACTGTGTGAGTGTGTTCTCTCTGTGTGTGTGTGTGTGTGTGTGTGTGTGTGTGTGTGTGTGTGTGTGTGTGTGTGTGTGTGTGTGTGTGTGTGTGTTGCTAACAGAGCTTGTGATGTATGTGTGTGTGCCCCACTGCACTCTGATATGAATGTTATAGTGTGCGTGACAGGGCAGGCAGAGTGGGGGCCGTTACCAGGCTTATACAAGGATGGTGGTGTGCGTGTGTGTGTGTGTGTGTGTGTGTGTGTGTGTGTGTGTGTGTGTGTGTGTGTGTGTGTGTGTGTGTGTGTGTGTGTGTGTGTGCGTGTGCGTGTGTGTGTGTGTGTGTGTGTGTGTAAGGCTAAGTCCTCTAATGTCAAGGCAGCCCTGCCTGTGAGGCCTTACAGTCATAGGATGTAGTTCCCTAGAGACACTGTATTTGTCGAGTGTTGTGTATTTTCTGTGGAACAAATGGAGAAATAGAAGTCAGTCAACTCCTAATGTACACACACACACACACACACAAGCACACACGCATGCACGTGCCAACACACACACACACACACACACACACACACACACACACACACACACACACACACACACACACACACACACACACACACACACACACACACACACACTGTATGACATTTTGAAAATGATGCTGCCCCTTTGTAAATGTGATTTTTCCATGAATATTTACTATGTTATAAACCTACACGCTTATTTGACTAAAGTACAGTGAGTTTTGCAGCCAAAGATGAATGTGACTAACAATTAAAAAATGACGGACATGGAGAAGATCTGCCTGCTCATGTTTGAAAATGGTAAATTTCCAAGTACTGATGAATAGTAAAACATTGTTGTTAGTTAGAAATATTCATGCAAGTAAAAAAAACATTTTGAATGGGTAGCAAAAATTCTGCAATAAAAAATAAATAGGGCAGCAGAGAGAGCAGCAGAGGTGGCAAATATGTCAAGCAGAGCTGGTGGGAGCTGGCCATGGTGCTGAAAGTTGGTCCATGTCGCTTCTTTCAAAGCTATGGGGAACTGTGCACTGTAAAACATTGCAGCCACTTAAACGTAAAAAGTAAGTTGCCCTCCTGCCTGAAGTTTGCAAGTTAACTCAACTTGAGAAAGCCTCGAGTTGAGTTAAGCCTTGAATTGAGTTAACTTACAAACTTCAGGCAGCAGGGCTACATACCTTTTTACATTTAACTGGCTAGCAGCCCTGACCTGATACCAGCATATAAACTCGGTAAATGTGATTCAGGCGTCTTAGGAATGTTTAACTCTGTTGAGTATTAGATTTGTTTCTATTGTCTTGTATTTGTGTCATGGTCTGTATACTTTGAGTTTCATTGACTTGTCAGTGGTAGAGGGTCCTTTTAACTTGTGTCTTTTCAATACTTCTCTCCCCCACTTAACATGGATTTTCACAGAATGTGACACAAACTCAAATCCAATCCCTGTGCCAATGGAATGCATCGGGTGAGAATTCCACACGCAGAGAGAGAGAGAGAGAGAGAGAGAGAGAGAGAGAGAGAGAGAGAGAGAGAGAGAGAGAGAGAGAGAGAGAGAGAGAGAGAGAGAGAGAATGCCAATTAACACTGCATCCTGCATCCGTCTATTCATTTCCTATTTTCCTGGTGAGTGAAAAGCCTGCTCTCTTTTCAAATAGGCATAAAATCAAACACTCTTGGCACTATCGGTCGCCGGCGACCCTATTCACTTGCTGAAAATGCTTAACTACATCATACCAACATTGCCATGACGTTACAGAGAGCCATAGTGCTGCGCTAAGGGTTAAGGAAACATAATTATCTATGAAGAGACACACACACACACACACACACACACACACACACACACACACACACACACACACACACACACACACACACACACACACATTTTGGCCATTTTGGAAATGCTTTGACAGTGTTAAATTGCTCTGTGCGCTCTTCTGCTTGCTTGAGTGCAGGGCTGCTTCAAGGTATTTGGGGACCCTAGACGAAGAGAGAATTTTCTTGAAAGTTTGAAAGTTTATTTATTTAAGAAAAAAATGATATACGATTATAGCCATAAGGCTAATATCTAGTTTGCCTGCCTGGTTGTGACTGTCCTGAGTGTCTGAAACAGGACTCAGGCAGATATAGAAACTGTCTTACCATGAAATGCTGAGCACACACACACACGTGCGCACGCACACATGCACGCACGCGCGCACACACGCACGCGCACACGCACACGCACACGCAAACACACACACACACACACGCACGCGCACACGCACACGCACACGCAAACACACACACACACAAATGCAAACTGCAATCACACTAGTTAAGCACCCCCTGCCAGTCAATGTGTTTCTAGTCAGCTGAAACGATAACAAGAAATAATCTATGATTGCAGAAATGAGCCTGTAGGCCAACCAGAAATTTGATCTCATGTAGGGATGAAAAAAGAGGTTTTCTCATTTCTTTTCCCATTACTATGCTCCACGCCCCTCTTCCTCTCTTCTTCTTCTTGCACTCTCTCTCTCTCTCTCTCTCTCTCTCTCTCTCTCTCTCTCTCTCTCTCTCTCTCACTCGTCCTCTCTCCTGGCATGGCACTCTTACATTGACATCCTCTACATGCCCCTCTCTTCTTTCTCTCCTCACTCTCTTCCCCCCTCCTTCTCCCTTCCTCTCACCCCCACTCTTCCTCTTCTCTCTCTCTCTTTTCCTCCACTCCCTTTCTCCATCTTCCATCTATCCTTTCTCTCTCGCCCATCTTCCGCTCTTTCCCTTTTTCTACCGTCCTCTCATCACTCTCTCTCCCTCTATTTTACTCTTCTCCCTTCCTCTCCCTCTCTTCCTCCCTCTCTTTTTCTCCTCTCCCTCTCCCTCTCCCTTTCTCCTTGCATGGCACTGTTGCATTGACAGGCTCGTTGTTCATTAATTCATCTGTCTCTGGAGCTCTCTGCGACCCATTTATTTCTCTGGCATGGCTCGCTGTTTGTGTGTGTGTGTGTGTGTGTGTGTGTGTGTGTGTGTGTGTGTGTGTGTGTGTGTGTGTGTGTGTGTGTGTGTGTGTGTGTCTCAGACATTTACTTTTCTGGCAGGGCTCGATGACGTGGAGATCGTCAGTCTCACTTGTGACACTGTTTCACACAAAAAAAGACCAGGTTAGGCACACACACACACACACACACACACACACACACACACACACACACACACACACACACACACACACACACACACACACACACACACACACACACACACACAGCTTTTGAGAGGATGCTAAATGAACTTTACATGTTAAATTAACACTGCAAAATGTACTGTATATAGTGGGCAACAGTGACAACTGCACACAATGTTTCCTGCAAACGAGAGCTTTTTGTTCTCCCAAAACATTATAAATCCATTTAAATTCATTTTTGTTTTCATTTTTTCCATTTTACATTTAAAGCATTGGGTCAACTTGAACTGGAATAATGTTACTTATTACAACAAATAAAAAACACATTTTCTTTCATATTTTTGGAACTGGAAATGCAATGTTTTGGAAAATAGCTCTTGTTATGTTTCTGTTTGGGCTTTTTGTGCCAAGCCCATCGATGCGGGAGACATAATGCTAGACTTGGTCCACTGTATTGATCCGACGTCTTGGAAAGCAGCGTATTCAGTTACACAGAGAAAGCTTCTGTAGCGTAATTACTAGTGCAGAGGCACTTATGGTGGAGCCTCTTTTAACTACAAAACAGGGAAGCCAAAAGTGAGCAAAGGGTTCAGTTGTCCTGGGCCCGGAGAGAGGGAGGGTGCGGAACTGGGTCCTCATTACATTACATGTATTAGGGGGGGTTGAACCGCTGATGATGCTAAGAAAAGGGTGCAGTACTGTACTGCAGACAAATTTCTATGTGACAACACCATCAATACTTTTAGTAAGACCGCAGTTATGATACAGACCACTGCAAAATTAACTGAGTGCCCCATTCTGTTTTCTGAAATTTAGCCTAGTTTTCTCCTGGTCCATGGTCCAGGGAACAGTTACTGTGCTGAGGTCCATGGGTATTTTAACAATACCATCAAGACTAATTGGAAACAGCAATGCACACAAAACTGGTGTGTTTTTGTAACACCACCATCAATTGTACATCTGCTGGATGAAGAGCTGTTAGAAACCACTACTTACCTAACTGTATTGCCGGCTAAACTGAGTAGGCACAAAGGCTTAAGTATAGACTACTTTGTTGAAAAGGACAGAGTGCCAGGTGCTGCACCACTAGCCTGCAACGGCACACACACACACACACACACACACACACACACACACACACACACACACACACACACACACACACACACACACACACACACACACACACACACACTGGTGCTGTATCACTACCAGCCTTCAGCGGGACACAGAAGAGAGCCATGCCCAGCTGGCATTGGCACTGATTAGCTGGCACTGGCACTGGCACTGGCACACACACACACACACACACACACACACACACACACACACACACACACACACACACACACACACACACACACACACACACACACACACACACACACACAAACCAGCATCCCGGAAGCCAGCAGCCCTCCCCTTTTCTTTCTCTCTCTCTCTCTCTCTCTCTCTCTCTCTCTCTCTCTCTCTCTCTCTCTCTCTCTCTCTCTCTCTCTCTCTCTCTCTCTCTCACACACACACACACACCCCTCCCTCCTTCACTGTGTGTGTTCAACAATACACTTCAGACCACAACAGGATGATGACTTTCACCTGTGTGCTGTTATCGTGGTCCATGTGCTATTTGAGGGAGAAAAAAAACCTGTTGGTAGAAGACAATACGGCTTGCCTGTAATGCCAGACACACGGCCAGAGTCTTCCTTCCGGCTTTCCTTTCCTTCCTTTCCTTTCCTGTCCTTTCCTGTCCTTTCCTTTCTTTTCCTTGGATTCCATTCCAAGAGTCTGCATCAAGGCTTACTTGACTCTGCCATTTACAACCCTGCACAATATTTGTTTTTGCACTGTTACAGTAGTTCAACACTCCTCAGAACAAGAGTGTTAAATTTTCACAACACTGCAAAAATGTTTTGTACTGTTAAACAAAAGTGTGAAATTAACACTGTATGTGTTGTACTTTGTGCATGTGTGCATCATCACCACACGCCAAGAGAACACACACGCCACGCCAGGACCTCGCCTTCCACGTGCCTGCAGAAATTAAGCATGCACACAGGGCACGTATACAGTACAGGCTTCCAAGCCGCTGTACAGTAGCCAATGAGATACGGTAGTGCACCCATCTACAAATGCCTCGCCTTTGCACATCCATTCACAGGGCCCTCGGAGATTGAAACTGCACGCTGAATGGCAAGACCACGTTGCACATAACGACTGTGTGTGTTGATGTGCGTGTGTGTACGTGTGTGCGTAGTACACATAGCGACACACTGCCCGGGGCTTGTTCACTGTTTAATACCCGCGCGCTAGCCTGGCCCCTCCTCTGGCAGGGGTAGAGAGAGAGAGAGAGAGAGAGAGAGAGAGAGAGAGAGAGAGAGAGCAGAAGAAAGAGAGAGAGGTATAGATAAGGAAAGAGAGAAGAGAGGGGGCCACGGGGAGTTCCGTCGACCAATAGAGCGGCTCGGGAGCTGGACTGGTGGGGAATCCTGTGCGCACTGCCAGAGCGAAGCCACGGCTCGTGGACGGCGGGAAAAATACATAACGGACGCTGCAAGTGGAGGCTAGATTAGCCAGAGCAGCATCCCATCTCTGCTCCGCCGAACTGCAAAAGCTCTGTGGGAATACTGGACGTAGCTTCTTCCGTGGAAGAGGAGCCAAGCTACTCGGACCACGGTGAGGAAGCTCGGCAAAAGGTAAGCTGGCGGTTGGTTGAGGTACAAGAGCAAGAATGTTGGTTGATGGGAGCACGAGAGCTGAATAGAATGCGAGCTCATGCAGCGCGGGTACATGGTGGTTGATGATGGAGATAGAGATAGCCCGGTAGCGCAGGGTTAACTGGCATGAGCGACATCTGCCACACGTTCGTCCGTTGCGTTGCGTAACCCTCTGGAGACATCAAACACGAGAGAGGAAACGGAGGCTCTGTCTGTCTCTCCAAAGGGCGGGTGTCAACAGAACTAGGCAGCTGTGTCAACAACTTGACAGCTATTGGAACTTGGGCTACTTTATGGGGGATCTGATTGTTCATCTCTCTCTCTCTCTTTCTCTCTCTCTCTCTCTCTCTCTCTCTCTCTCTCTCTCTCTCTCTCTCACGCACGCATAGCCTACAGTACGGACGCACACACACAGAACCAAGCAGGGCGCATTACTTTGGGGTTCTGAAGAAAACCAGCGCACGAGTAGCAAGCAGAGCGAACCTTCAATCTCAGATTGATTTCAGCTGATGCGTGAAGATTCGCTGACCGTGAATCCTGAATGTGTGTGTGTGTCCCGGAGCGGAATTTCAGCGCTGGCTAGGCGAATGAGGCGCTACCGCGTTTAGCCCACTCCATTCGGAGAGCAGTAGCACGAGGCGTAATTAACCTCGGGAGAGTTGCAGAGCGAGCTAGTGCTGGGACAGTGTAGTTTAGAGGTATAGGATGGATGAACAGCGCGCTCTCTCTCTCTCTCTCTCTCTCTCTCTCTCTCTCTCTCTCTCTCTCTCTCTCTCTCTCTCTCTCTCTCTCTCTCTCTCGTGTGTGTGTGTGTGCGTGTATGTCTGTGTGTGTGTGTGTGTAGGGGGGGGGGGGCAGTGAGTGTGAGGAATGGATGCATGACACACTAATGCCGGGACGCCACTGATCACAAGTCAAGTGCGAATCCCAATCCCTATTCGAGAAAGTGTCATCGCTCTCGGCGCTGCACAGGCACAAACCACCTAAAGCCTATTGACACTACCGCGTCGCCCGCAGAAAGATGCATGAAGAAATCAATGGGGAGGGAATAAGCGGCTCTTTGGTATGGATATGCGGTCTTGTGCGCACATACGCACGCACACGCGCACACACACAAATCCAATGTATATCCATGCAGTAAGGTAAGCACATCGATACAAGGTAGGGTTGCGATAGGCTACGTGGTCTTGCTATGATTTCAGTAAACACATTTGGAGGAGCTTCAGCTTGGATACGGGCTTCAAACGATTGTCCACAGAATACTTCTTCTCCCTTAGCCGCCTGGGCGTAATAGATGGCATTCATACAGCACCGTAAAGCCGGTGATTAGTAGAAAAAGACATTGTGTTAAGATATAGCGGCTTAATATGCCCCCGCGATTGCCTCTGCGTATGCGCACTGCAACCCTATCGATTCCTAAGATTGATCATGATGTTGGCTCCAGCCCGTGTTTGGCTTGGACCCCCTGTGTGTGTGTGTGTGTGTGTGTGTGTGTGTGTGTGTGTGTGTGTGTGTGTGTGTGTGTGTGTGTGTGTGTGTGTGTGTGTGTGTGTGTGTGTGTGTGTGTGTGTGTGTGTGTGTTTCACTGACAAGGTGTGTGACAGCTACATATAGGAAGCCTCGTGAATGGGAGTGGAGCTATGGGCTGCAACACACCAAGAGTACTCTGAGACCAACTACACACCAGAAGATGTTAAATGAACTCTCAAAAGGTTGAAATGAATTAACACTGCAGGGTTTTTTTACGGTGTAGTGCTCCTACTCATTCCGACTGATGATATTCTGAGTGCCGCCCATGATGAAAGTTATGCTGTGGCGTTATGTTGAAGTCTTGGCAATGTCTTCCTCACACAGTACTATTTTGTACGCTATTTTATTCAATGGATATATTTTATATCTATCGGAAATCTGTGCTACACTGTTTGTTTTACCTGTATGGCTGTGATATTTCATGACAAGACTGTGATGTTATGATTACAGTCTGGAGAAGTCAATGATGCAGGAGCTTTATTCCACACATTAATATAGTAATATTTTTATTTGCTGTTTTATTCCACATACATATTTCATATCTCAATATGAGGCAATAACCATCCATGTGTAATCTATAGTTAACCCTTTTATGCAGAGCCTCTCTCATAACCTTGTAGGCACCATAATGGCAATGACCATGTCTTAATCTGTTACTTAAGACTCTGTGTAATTACATAGGAATGTTGCTATGAGATGTTGAACCTTTTTCAGCAAGTACTCCGTTGGATAGATAGTGTCTGCATGAAAAAGATAGGATGTGGGCTATGTCTCTATAACGACAGTAACAGTTTTGCCATTTCATTCTACTGACATATTCCACCATATGTACTAAGTTAGTACCCGTCCATGTGCAGTCTACAGTTAAGATGTGTGCCACATTTTGCCTGTGTATCATGACAGTGCTGTTGCCATGATTATTGCACTGACATATTTCATTAATATGAGGCTATGCTCATCCATGTGTAACCTACTGTACAGTTAAGATGCGTGTTGTGTTTGTATCATGACAGCACAGTAGAGATATTGCAGACCTGCATTCCTGTTGTGCATGTTGATGTAATGGGGTTATGAGTAGGGCTGTAACGATACACGCAACTCACAATTCGGTTCGTATCATGATTTCTGACCTACGTTTCGATTCACCCCACGATTTTTTAAATGTATATTTTTGATGATCGCTCTTTGGTAGAATAGGTTACAAGAGGCCACTAATAATGTTTTTAAATGTTTATCATTAATAATGATATTGACTTGAAGCCTGGAAGCACTGTCACATCATATCATGTGGTTGTGTTTTGGACTGAATGGTAACACAATCTTTGAAAGGGCGTATCATGATACTGCCTTCTTGCATCACGACACAATATCGTGACTCTGCATATCACCATTTCATGGTTCAATACAATATCGTTATGAGGTATGCAGTGCCGGTGCTGTGACAGTACGGTTTACATATCCCAGGCCTGTGTTCCTGTTGTGTATTTTGATGTAATATAATCTGGCAGCAGGATAAAAAAAAGACACGCAGCGGAGGAAGCTTGAAAATGAGGATTATACCTAATTACTGTGGGCTCGTTTGTTTTAGCCTGTTTTTTATGCCTTTACAAATCTCATTTATTTTGGCTGTTTTTTAATGCCTTTTACAAAATCTCATTTGTTTTAGATGTGTTCCATGCCTTTCACAAATCCCTTTAAGTCTGTTTAGTGGCGCACAAAAGAGGTTGCGGATAAAGACAAGTGCGGATAAAGGCAGTGTGGTGATATGCGGCTGATTAACCGTCTTATGTTAAGTCGCCTCCTCGCTCTACACTGCCACACACAGACACAGACACACACAGACACACACAGACACAGACACACACAGTTGGAAAAAAAGCGTCGATACTGTGCATCTGTCATGAGGTGCTGGACCCAAGGATGACTGTGTGTGTGTGTGTGTGTGTGTGTGTGTGTGTGTGTGTGTGTGTGTGTGTGTGTGTGTGTGTGTGTGTGTGTGTGTGTGTGTGTGTGTGTGTGTGTGTGTGTGTGTGTGTGTGTGTGTGTGTGTGTGTGAGAGTGAGAGAGAGAGGGGGGGGGGAGTTCTGAATATCATTAGCGCATTTCATTGGTGACGTCACTAACACAGGAGGTGACAAACCTGACAGCTACAGCACACTTAACACACACGCACACAGACACACAGACACACACACACACACACACACACACACACACACACACACACACACACACACACACACACACACACACACACACACACACACACACACACAGACATACACACACAGACACACTAAGATGCACACAAGGTGAAAACCTGCCAGCCGGTCCTATTGAGTTAATTAACAAATGCCAACGTTGGTATC
Source organism: Engraulis encrasicolus (assembly GCF_034702125.1). NCBI lineage: Eukaryota > Metazoa > Chordata > Actinopteri > Clupeiformes > Engraulidae > Engraulis > Engraulis encrasicolus. The sequence continues at coordinate 4,799,213 of NC_085876.1, forward strand.
TATGGAAGCACCGTTCACAGCCACATCCAGGCCTTTGAAGTGTGTGTGTGTGTGTGTGTGTGTGTGTGTGTGTGTGTGTGTGTGTGTGTGTGTGTGTGTGTGTGTGTGTGTGTGTGTGTGTGTGTGTGTCATGATGACACACTTTTAGGCA
>NC_085876.1:4804363-4806863 GCF_034702125.1 Engraulis encrasicolus
CTCAGGGACCACATATTCGGCCCTCTTAATACAACCAGATTTTTCTGTCTTTTTATCTCTTTCTCATGCACCTTCTGAATCGGAATCATGGATACGTATCCCATTTCTCACCACTCACACTTATCTCACACTTCATTTCCTTTCCTCATCCACTTGGCTTTTTGCGGGGGAAAAATGAGAAGAGATTTCAAGCCCTTCCCCTTGCTATCAAAAGTGGCAACACAATACACTACACTTGTGCGTGCACCCAAAAAAAGAGAGTGTTGTTTGGTGGCCTCCCTATAACTTTAATGTTGTGCAGTTTCACGTGAAATATGACATGTTTTGTAAAGCAGTCTTAGAAATTACATTTGCAAAACCATTAAGAGATATTTCCAGGGGACCTAATGTGTGTGTGTGTGTGTGTTCTTGTGTGTGCATTCTGTGGGGGTGGGGTAGGTAGTGTGTGTGAATGTGTGTACCGGATTTCAGAGGGTATTTCTCAAAGCCTCAAGTGCTTGCCTTGGTAGTCCCACAGCCTTGAAGTCACTTGCAAGACGAGGCTTAAAGCCTCACAAGCATCTCAACATGGAACATGGAACATGGTTGGAAGCATGGAAGCGAACGTCACCGCAGTTCCGTTTTGGCCGCTAAACACTTAAAACTGTAAACACGATCGGTTGGCTGTATTTCTGTAGTAGGGTTGTTCGAATAGCACAACAAATAGGATGTTGATCTCAATTTATAACAGTGCACAAATTCTCCGTAGTCAAAAGCTGTGAAACGCATCACAAACGCAATGGGCACAAACAATTACCAAGTTGTGTTGAATTATTTGAAGCTATTCACATCTCGGAAACAACAAAATACCTATATTGTGCTTAAACATGCATGGCTTTCCACACCTGTAATAGAGCAAAGCCTAGCGCGAGCATGGAGACATGAAGGATTCTGGGTATTTTGCCACAGCAAGGATGCACCAAGTGTGTCCTTGGAAAATGCTACCAATCAAGAGCGTGGCACTTGGTAGATCTTGAGCATGCTTCACTTTGGAACAGTACTTGGCCTGTCGAGATGATGTGAAAATGGGCGTTACTCGACCTAGCAAGGCTAGAACACTAGGCTTTGAGAAAAAAAAAACATTGTTTCTTTGTGCGTGAGAGTGTATTTTGTAGTGAAGGGTAGATATTGGGTGTGGGTGAGAGTAGTGTATGTACTATGTATGTGCATGTACTGTATGTGTGAATGCGGACACCAGATGTCGGACTTTCAGTGTGTGTGTGTGTGTGTGTGTGTGTGTGTGTGTGTGTGTGTGTGTGTGTGTGTGTGTGTGTGTGTGTGTGTGTGTGTGTGTGTGTGTGCATTTTGTTGCAGAGGTTAGATATCTGGTCTGTGTGAATGTGTGTATTGTATGTATGTGTGTAAGCATGTGTGTGTGTGTGTGTGAATGTGTATACCGGATTTCAGGGTTTCAGTGTGCGTTTTTGTGAGCGGGGGGTGTTGGTGGATAGATGATGTAATAGAGGGGTAAGACGCAAACTTCACATCCCAAATCCGCTATAAAACTACGTTGTCAAAGGCACGCACGCGCACACACACACACACACACACACACATGCACATCGTCCGGGATGTTGTCAAAGAGGTGCTTTCAAAGGGCTTTAAATGTGGACTTCAATGTTGAAAGAGGCTGTGGTGTGTGTGTGTGTGTGTGTGTGTGAGAGAGAGAGAGAGAGAGAGAGAGAGAGAGAGAGAGAGAGAGAGAGACAGAGAGAGAGACAGAGAGAGAGAGAGAGAAAGTATGTGTGTGTGTGTGTGTGTGTGTGTGTGTGTGTGTGTGTGTGTGTGTGTGTGTGTGTGTGTGTGTGTGTGTGTGTGTGTGTGTGTGTGTGTGTGTGTGTGTGTGTGTTTTGAGGAAAGGGATATCGAAAAAAATAGCATGCCTCTTTATAAATGCAGGACTGTAGCTTTTTGTGTGTGTGTGTGCTCTTTCATGCGCACGCTTGTGTGTGTTTGTGTGTGTGTGTGTGTCTGTGTGTGTGCGTGCGTCCGTGCGTACGTGCGTACGTATGTGTGTGTGTGCATAGCCATTTGTCTTGTTGCTGTTACATAATCAATTCATTTTTCATTGAACTTCAGTCCATCATTCTTGAAATTAACTGCAGCCCAGACTGTATGTGTGTGTGCGTGTGTGCGTGTGTGTGTGTGTGTGTGTGTGTGTGTGTGTGTGTGTGTGTGTGTGTGTGTGTGTGTGTGTGTGTGTGTGTGTGTGTGTGTGTCCATAATTCCGCCATTAGTGGCACTATACTGTACTATTCTGCCATGTGTGCGTACGTGCGTGCGTGCGTGCGTGCGTGCGTGCGTGCGTGCGTGCGTGCGTGCGCGTGCGTGTTCGTGCATGTGCGCATGCGTGCATGCGTTTTAACAGAGTCTTCAGTACAACGCAGAAGCAAATAAACGCTGTCCTCACGAGTTTAACTGGCGAAAATAATGTGCTGAAAACACACACACACACACACAC
>NC_085876.1:4811863-4821863 GCF_034702125.1 Engraulis encrasicolus
GCGGAGCTGAGAATGCTATATTGCTGGGCACGTTCGCGTGGCCGCATTCTTGAGCCAGCGCATTCTCCTTTGTGACTGAATTTACTGTTCATACTTTTGATCACTGCTGTCAGGGTATAGGTTTATGTATAATCATAATGTAGAAGGCCTGGTAATTAGTAATGTATGTGTGGCGCCATTTTAATGAGTAGAATGTAATAGTAAAGTGTAAATGCCTGAAACACCCCTTCATTGTTTACATAGAGTGGTATGTTCCACCTGTCGGGAGTGCGCAGGTACTGTTTAAAATGTTGCGAGTTTCATTGCTCGAGAGAGCCTGCTAGGAGGAGGACGTGTGTTCCGTTGCTCTCTGTATAACTCAGGTGTGTGAGTTTGTACCTTTTGAATTCCTATTGTGAGCCTTTGGCTAGTTAAAGTTTATGTTTATGCATTTTGCTTTGGCTTATCATAGCCTGTTTATTTTTCCGTTTTGTAAATATTGTACATAGTCTTTATATATTTTTCTACTCTTGATTTTTGGTTAATTTTGGTTTATTTTGTCACTGGCTCACTTCTGCACTGTGGTTTGCAATAATAAAACTTCAAAAAGACATTTTTGCCTCATGCCGTATCTGTGTGCCATCGCCTTAAGACCCCTCGACACACTACATTGTAACATTTTGGTGGCAGCGATTTGGGATCCAGTGTCTATGAGGGCCGGCACACAGTAGGCATTGAGAGCTATGCAACCACAAGAAAAGCAAAATCCTCCAGCAGTGCGAAGTAGACTTACTGCAGGGGCTACTGCAGTGCCCCCTGCTGAGCTTGATGGGGATGGCCTTCACTATAGGCCACAGTCTGCACCACCGGATGACCGCATGGGCAGACTCGAAGCAACCCTGGAGTCCTTCATCCTGGCCCAGCAAGCGAGGGAGAAGAGATGGGAGAAGACAATACAACAGCAAGACACAAGGTGGACGTCCATGCAGCACCAATTCAAGCAGATACAGACGCTGGTTGGCCCGGAACCCCAACACCGCCAGACCCCTGCGGATGACTCCGAACACCAGCGCACATCGTTAGCTGAACCGGACGCCCATCCTGAGCCTGACGCCCAGCCTGAACCGGATGCCCTACCTGAATGCCATGACGACGAGGAGCTGCAGCGGCCTGCGAGCGTTGCTCTGGAGAGCAGACCACCGTCAGCATCCCGTGCAGTCAGTCCCAGGACCGAGGTATCCTGGCCGGTGTCACTTCCCCCAGCCCAATATGGCTACCGACCCCCCAAGATGGCGCCTTACACAGAGGATGAGGACATCGAAAACTACCTCACCTCATTCGAGAGGATCGCCCTGGTGAACGGGTGGCCCATGGGCAGCTGGGCAGTGTTTCTGGTTCCCCTGCTGTCTGGGAGAGCCAGAGCCGCCTACGTCGCCATGGACATCGTAGAAGCTCAAGATTATGTCAAGGTGAAGCAAGCCATCCTGACGAAGTACGAGATCGACACCGAGACGTATCGTGACCGGTTCCGGGACACAACCATGCAAGAGGGTGAGACAGCGCGAGAGCTCCAATCAAGGCTGAAGGACCTCTACAATAAGTGGATGTGCCCAAGCGCCAAGACGAAGGAGCAGATTGGAGACACCATCGTGCTCGAGCAGTTCCTGCGAGTGCTCAACCCTGAGCTGAAAGTGTGGGTGATGGAGCGAAACCCGCAGACCTCCAAGGCAGCTGCCGATCTGGTGGAGGCCTTCGTCGCAGCAAGACGCCACCGCCGTGGGTACCACATCGGACACCAGGACCAGACCAACCGGCGTAACCAAGGCAGCCAGCGCGACCAGAACCAACGACCTCAAACCACGTCTGCGGGTGGTAGCCGTGAGTTTAAGCCATCAAATGCCCCTCACTATAAGCCCAGCCCTCACCCGTCACGTAACCCCAGCCACAAGCCCAACCAGCCCACTAGGCCCAAGCCCCGCATAATTTGCCATGGTTGTGGACAGCCTGACCATATTAAGCCCAATTGCCCTTTAGCCCCCTCTAGAGCAGGCATGTTGTGCTACACCCCCACTAATGACCGTAAACCAGCCCCTAGCTGCACTGATGTCTTGGTTCCCGTTAGCATTAAAGGGAAAGTGTGGCAGGCGCTAGTTGACACTGGCAGTAGCCAGAGTTTTGTACAGAGTGTATGTCTGGGGTCAGATTGCATAGACCGGGTGGGTACAGTTAAGGTCAGGTGCATTCATGGGGAGGAGTCTGAGCATCACACAGCCGATGTACATGTGGAGATAGAAGGCCAAACTTACCTGCTGAACGTTGCCGTTATGGATAACTGTCCCTACCCTGTGGTATTAGGACAAGATGTTCCGATTTTAGTTGACCTGTTGCAGTCCTACATGCCTCCAGCTACAGGCATGGTAGTGACAAGGTCCCAAGCTAAGGCCAACCCTGCCATCAGCACATGGCAGGAGTTGCCCTTTGGCGAAGGCAGCTGTCCGGTCAAAGAGAAGAAGTCCAGGTCCATGAGGAGGAAGGACAAAGTACTTGGCACTCCAGTACAGGAGTCTGTCTCTCTTCCTCCAATAGAGAGCGATGCTGTAGACACCGCTGATTTTATCCAAATGCAAAAAGATGACCCTACACTTGCTAAATGTTTTGAAAAGGTAACCTCCGATGAGGAGCAACTTGCCAGAAATGCACTGTGTGGAAATGAGAGTTTTGTGGTCAGAGAAGGGAAGCTTATGCGAGTGAGTGAAGAGGGAGAGCAGCTTGTTGTCCCTGAGTCACTTAGGCCCAAAGTATTGGAAGTGGCCCATAGCATCCCATGGTCAGGTCACCTGGGTCAGCAAAAGACCCTAGAGAGAATCTCCCACCGTTTTTATTGGCCTGGAGTGTACCAGAAGGTGGTAGAATATTGTAAGTCCTGTCCAACCTGCCAGCTCACCAATCGCACGCACAGAACCTCAAAAGTTCCCCTCATCAACCTCCCAATCATTGACACTCCCTTTACAAGGATAGCCATGGACGTTGTAGGCCCCCTGGATAAGAGTAGGGCAGGCCACCGCTATATCCTTGTAATCAGTGACTATGCTACGCGCTACCCCGAGGCCTTCCCACTAAGGAACACTAAGTCCCGGCAGGTAGCTAACTGCCTACTGCAACTGTTCTCCCGGGTCGGAGTGCCCAGAGAGATTCTGACAGACCAAGGAACAAACTTCAACTCCAAGTTCATGAAGCAGGTCTACTCCCTCCTGGGCATTAAGGGCATTAGAACAACTCCCTACCACCCGCAGACCGACGGAATGGTTGAGCGATTCAACCAAACTCTGAAGGCGATGCTCAGAAAGTTTGTGAGCGACACGGGGGCTGACTGGGACCAGTGGCTGCCGTATCTCCTCTTTGCTTACCGCGAAGTCCCCCATGCTTCCACCGGATACTCACCGTTCGAGCTCCTCTACGGCCGCCAGGTGAGGGGTCCCCTGGACGTCCTACGAGAGGCCTGGATGGGAGAGGGTCCGGCGGCGCCAACCAACATCATCAGCTACGTCCTGAAGATGCGGGATAAGCTAGAGGAGCTGAGCAGCCTGGCCCACAGCAACAAGGAGCAAGCCCAGTCCAGCCAGAAGGTCTGGTATGACCGGACTGCCCGCAGTCGCAGCTTCAACCCTGGGCAGAAGGTCCTTCTGCTACTTCCGTCGTCTGAGAGCAGCCTGCTCGCCAAGTGGCAGGGTCCCTACGAGGTGCTGCGGAAGATGGGTCCTGTGACCTATGAAGTGGCCATGCCAGATCGTCGCAAGCCCCAACAGGTTTTTCACATTAACCTGTTGAAGGAGTGGGTGTCGCGCCCAGAGCCCGTCGGCAACGCCATGTGGGCACGTGCGGTGCCCGAGGAGGAGGAGCTGCAGGAGCAGTACTTCCCCACCGCCGGCGGGGCAGACACAACTCCCTCCATCGACCACCTCTCCAGTCGTCACCAGGCGGATCTCCAGAACATCATCCCCGGGGGTCTCTTCCGGGACGAGCCAGGCCGCACAACCGTGATGAACCACGACATCCAGCTGACATCGCCTGGTCCCATTCGTCAGACCTCCTTAAGGGTTCCAGCACGCCTGATTCCAGCACTGAAGGACGAGGTGCAGTCCATGCTGGAGATGGGTGTGATTGTGCCATCACGCAGCCAATGGTGCAGCCCCGTGGTTCTCGTCCCTAAAAAGGACGGGGAGCTGCGGTTCTGCGTGGATTTCTCCAAGCTCAACGGCATCTCCGCGTTTGATCCCTACCCGATGCCTCGGGTAGACGAGATGGTGGAGCGGCTTGGGAAGGCAGTCTACCTGAGCACGCTTGACCTCTGCAAGGGCTACTGGCAGGTCCCCTTGACGCCAGAAGCCCAGGAGCTCACTGCCTTCCGAGCGCCCACAGGTCTCTTCCACTTCACCACCATGCCGTTTGGTCTTCATGGGGCTGCCGCCACCTTCCAGCGCCTAATGGATCAGGTGCTGATGGGGGCGGAGTCGTATGCCGCCGCCTATATTGACGATGTTGTGATATACAGCACGTCATGGGCGGACCACCTCAAACATCTGGCCGACGTGTTCCGGAGGATTCAAGACGCGGGGCTGGTCGTCAATGCGAGCAAGTGCCAGCTCGCCAGATCGGAGGTGTGCTACCTGGGCTATGTCCTGGGTGGTGGCACCATCAAGCCTCAGGTTTCCAAGGTGGACGCCGTGCTGAGCTGTCCGCCACCCACCACAAAGAAAGGGGTCCGCTCCTTTTTGGGGTTGGTGGGGTGGTACAGGAGATTCATCCCAGAGTTCTCCACCAGAGCCACTCCACTGACCAACCTCACCAGGAAGTCCAGCCCCAACAAGGTGGTCTGGTCTGAGGAGTGCGACAAGGCCTTTCGGGACCTTAAGGGCAGCCTTTGTCGCAGTCCTGTCCTCCAGAGCCCCGACTTTGACTTGCCCTTCACCGTCCAGACGGACGCCTCTGGATTGGGGCTGGGGGCGGTGTTGTTGCAGGGGGTGGGGGAAGAACGACGTCCAGTGATCTACATTAGCCGGAAACTCTTTCCCAGAGAGACCCGGTACTCCACTGTAGAGAAAGAGTGCCTGGCCATCAAGTGGGCCCTTGACACTCTGAAGTACTATTTGATGGGTAAAGAGTTTGTGGTGGAGACTGACCACCGGGCGTTGCAGTGGCTGAACAGAATGCGGGACAGCAATGCCCGCATAACCCGGTGGTATCTCTCCCTCCAGCCGTACAGGTTCTCTGTGCAGTACAAGCCGGGCAAGGTCAATGTACCTGCAGATTTCTTGTCCCGCCCCGATGGGGAGGGCCAAGCTTGAGGTGGGGGGTGTGTGACGAGGTGGCTATCAGCGCACCGTCACAGCGTCTGTAGTCAGCCGCCATTGGACACGAGAAACTGTCTCCCCATTCAAACTTTCTCTGCCCGCGCAAAAGCCTTGCTTGTTTAATGTATGAATTCTGCTATGTCACTAACATCCCTCCATTCTGACCAGTTTGTTTAGCATTTAACTTATGGGTGCACACATAGTTACATCGCTGACAAGCTTTCACGCATTTGAGTTGTCCTCTCATACGCAAACACATACACTGATCACAAGCCCTGTTTTGATAACTCCCTTTGTTTCTTTGTTTATAGTTTACAGTTGCAACGTATACATGTTATGACTCAAACCGAGTGGTTTTTAAACATTTTGGAGCGCTGTCAAATGTCTGTAGAGTGTTTATAAACTTCAGTGTCTTACCTGATGCGCTGCATCTCTGCGTAGTGTCAAAGGAGTGTGGGGCGGAGCTGAGAATGCTATATTGCTGGGCACGTTCGCGTGGCCGCATTCTTGAGCCAGCGCATTCTCCTTTGTGACTGAATTTACTGTTCATACTTTTGATCACTGCTGTCAGGGTATAGGTTTATGTATAATCATAATGTAGAAGGCCTGGTAATTAGTAATGTATGTGTGGCGCCATTTTAATGAGTAGAATGTAATAGTAAAGTGTAAATGCCTGAAACACCCCTTCATTGTTTACATAGAGTGGTATGTTCCACCTGTCGGGAGTGCGCAGGTACTGTTTAAAATGTTGCAAGTTTCATTGCTCGAGAGAGCCTGCTAGGAGGAGGACGTGTGTTCCGATGCTCTCTGTATAACTCAGGTGTGTGAGTTTGTACCTTTTGAATTCCTATTGTGAGCCTTTGGCTAGTTAAAGTTTATGTTTATGCATTTTGCTTTGGCTTATCATAGCCTGTTTATTTTTCCGTTTTGTAAATATTGTACATAGTCTTTATATATTTTTCTACTCTTGATTTTTGGTTAATTTTGGTTTATTTTGTCACTGGCTCACTTCTGCACTGTGGTTTGCAATAATAAAACTTCAAAAAGACATTTTTGCCTCATGCCGTATCTGTGTGCCATCGCCTTAAGACCCCTCGACACACTACATTGTAACACTAAGTTATTGTTATTATTGTTGTCATTATTATAATTATTATTGTTGTTGTTGTTGTGAGATGGAGGCAGGGGGATGAGTGAGAAGGGTTGGGGGGGGGGTAGGGTGAGGGGTGAGGTATGTGGAGGATGAGGAAGGAGTGCTGATGTGGAGCAGACACGTGAAGGGAAAAATGGTTAAGTTATTCTCCTCCTCCTCGCTCTTCGGATATCCAATATCCTGTCGTTTTTCATCCCTCTCTCTCACTTCCTCGCTCCTAAGCTCCCTCTCCCTCTCTCTCTCTCTCTCTCTCTCTCTCTCTCTCTCTCTCTCTCTCTCTCTCTCTCTCTCTGCCCTCCCCTAACCCCCAGCCACATTTCCATTCTCATCTTACATTCCTACTCTATGTCTATAGCTTTTCTCCTCTCCACTGTTTCCCTTTTTCAGTTAGTATCATCCAGTTGCTCTCCACGTTAGGCCTCTTCTACATAGTTTGTCCTTCTTTTTCCTCCTCTATTTCTAAATCCCTCAATTTCTCTCCTTGTCTTGTTGCTCTCACCGAGTCTTAAACTTCTCCTCACCACTCCTCCATCATTCCCTCCCCACATACTGTCTCATCTGGGGCCTATCCCTCTCTTCCATCCCTCTCTCCTCTCCTCTCCTCTCTCTCTTATCTGGCCACAATGTTCTCTGCTCCCTGTGCTCCTGTCCTCTTCTTCCTCTTTCTTCACATCTTTCTGTTCTTCATCTCTCCTCAAACAATCAACCTGTCTCCTGTCCTTTCCTCTTCTCTCCTGTCCACACATCTCCTCTTCTCGCATCTCCTCTCCTCTCCTCCCCTCTCATCTCCTGCTCCTCTCCTCCCCTCCCCTCACCTCCCCTCTCCTCTCCTCTCCTCTCCTCTCCTCACATCTCCTCTCCTGTCCACTCCTGGCATCTCCCCTTCTCTCGTCTTGTCGGTCTCATCTCCTCACTTTGCATCTCCTCTCCTCCCCTCTCCTCTCCTCTCCTCTCCTTCCCTCTTATCGCCACTCCCCTGCTCCTCTCCTGTCCTTTCCTCTTTTCCACTCCTCTCCTCTTTGCTTGTGAGTATTAATATGGACGGCGTTGGGTCCGTGCTCTCTCTGTTTTCTGTGTGTGTGTGTGTGTGTGTGTGTGTGTGTGTGTGTGTGTGTGTGTGTGTGTGTGTGTGTGTGTGTGTGTGTGTGTGTGTGTGTGTGTGTGTGTGTGTGTGTGTGTGTGTGTGTGTGTGTGGTGTGTGTGCAGGGCCAGGCTGCTCTCTGCTCTCTCTGCTCCTGAATTATTCATCTCCACCTCAAGGCAGTGCTTGCAAAGCATCATGGGCCCAACCACACTCGCTAGCCATCCCTGGCCTGCGCTCTCCCTCTCTCCCTTTCTTTTCCCCTCTTCCTTTCTCTCAGAGTCTCTCTCTCTCTCTCTCTCTCTCTCTCTCTCTCTCTCTCTCTCTCTCTCTCTCTCTCTCTCTCTCTCTCTCTCTCTCTCTCTCTCACTCACTCTCTGAATCTCTCTCTCTCTCTCTGCCTTTCCCTCTCCTACTCTCTCTCACTCTCTGAACTCTCTCTCTCGTTTCCTCTCTTTCTTATTCTTTCTTTGGGTCTCTCGCTCTTTCTCACTATCTTTGTATGTCTCTATCAGTCTGTCTCTTTCTCTATTTCTCTCTCTCCCTCTCTCTCTCTCTCTCTCTCTCTCTCTCTCTCTCTCTCTCTCTCTCTGTCTCTCTCTCCTGCTCTTCTCTGTAACATTAATGTGTGTAGATGCTCTTTCTGGGTCATTGTCTGGTTTGTTTGGTTTGTTTGTTTGTTTCGTGTTTGTGTTCTGCCACGTCTGTTGTTGTCAAGGAGTTGTCAAGGCTCTGGACAGTGAACTGCATGATGGGGTAGTAGAATGCTGCATTGAATTCTGGGGTTGAGGGGTGTTCTATTCAGCTGAGTTGGGATCCTTCCTACCCCTCTGAGGCCGATCAGTGTGTCAGTGGTCTTCAATACCTGTCCCTATCACTCTGTCCAAGTGATCAATACATGTTCCTGGACATTTCGACACACAGATACAAAGGCACACACAGACACACACAAACACACACACACACACACACACATAGACACAGAGACACATGCTTTCACATACACGCCCACACACACACGTGCGCGCACGCACGCACGCACGCACGCACACACACACACACACACACACACACACACACACACACACACACACACACACACACACACACACACACACACACACACACACACACACACACACACACACACACACACACACACACACACACACACACACACACACACACACACACACATTCTAAAATGATTAGTACATTGCCATTACTCACTGGTGTGAAACAGAACATATACTATACACCCTACTCACTAGAAATTAGGGATATTACTATATTAACATGAGTGCTTTTGGAATCATTTCTAGGGGCATCTACCTACTAGCCAGGGGAGCCCCATGCTGCCTTGTGCCTATGTGCCGATCTGAAAGACAGCATGGAAACCCTTGCTGAAACCGTCACCAGAATTTGGGAGCCAAAGCACACAACAGGAATGGAGCACAAACCCATAATATTGAGCAAATGGAAAGTGTTCAGCATGTTCACAAATCCACCGGGTTGACACGAGATGTGAAACCAGATTTCCATGAAGATATACATTTTTACGGGTGATAGATCCACAGACTATATCTTGTGTTTGATCCCAGACTATATCTCACTTGTGAAATGTGGGTGTAAATAATAATTGATATGTATCCATGCATCGATCCTACTACCAACGATCAAATCGAATCATATCGTGTCGTGGGGCATTCTTATTGAAAATAATCTAATCACTGGCCCCAGCCCAGTGTTTCCCAACCTTTTTTGTCTTGTGTACCCCCAAGCCTTTTCGTTGTGCCATGAGTACCCCCTATGTCAAGTTCTATATCGCTTTCTCCATCCCAATGTAACTAAGCTTCATATATTTGTTAAATTTTAATTTTTCCAAGTACCCCCTGCAGTGTGCTCGCGTACCCCTAGTGGTACACGTACCCCTGGTTGGGAAACACTGCCCCAGCCCAATGCCCTAGCTGTTAACTGTGCAACATAATAGAAGTGGAACAGTAATTGAATACGAATCGTATTGTATCGCAATATTGTATTGTATCGAAATCTATATTGAATGGTATCATCATGGAGGCTGTGATTTACACCCGTATAGACTGGCTAGGTTAGCTACCTACAGCACTTTGAATAACATCTGCTCCCTCCTGCCTTGTGCTGTTTATTTGTTTGTTTGTTTTTTTTCTTGTTTATCTGTTTGTGCTGTTCCTCTCTCTTGACTGCCGCACTTGCTTTGCTTATGTAAACACAAACTGTTGAGATGTATGGGCTCTCTTAGAGAGAGAGAGAGAGAGAGTGTGTGTGTGTGTGTGTGTGTGTGTGTGTGTGTGTGTGTGTGTGTGTGTGTGTGTGTGTGTGAGAGAGAGAGAGAGAGAGAGAGAGAGAGAGAGAGAGAGAGAGAGAGAGAGAGAGAGAGAGAGAGAGAGAGAGAGAGAG
>NC_085876.1:4839363-4849363 GCF_034702125.1 Engraulis encrasicolus
CAGCAGAGAGAGAGAGAGAGAGAGAGAGAGAGAGAGAGAGAGAGAGAGAGAGAGAGAGAGAGAGAGAGAGAGAGAGAGAGAGAGAGAGAGAGAGAGAGCAAATAAAACAACAAATACTGTATAATCGGCCTCCATCAACTGTTTACATGAGCAGTTTCTTAACCTACTAGTAGAATCGGTTGAAACATTTCAATCATTTCTACTTCAGGAGATTATGTAGCTGTTGACATGAAGCATATTTCAATTGGTTCATAAATCAAAAATGCCCATGTAAACGTGACTAGTGACCAGTGTATGTGAAACGAGAACCAGAGCATACGTAGAAAAAACATGGATGGTGTGGTTTGTGATGGGGAAGAAAAAGGTGATTTACGGGAGGGGCAAGAAAAAAGGGAGAGACGCATATGGAGAAGAAACCTATATGAGATATGGAAGATGAGAGAGAGAGAGAGAGAGAGAGAGAGAGAGAGAGAGAGAGAGAGAGAGAGAGAGAGAGAGAGAGATGCTATATATAGAAGGAGAGGGGGATGGGAAAGAGGTATTAAAAATAGAGAGATGGAGAGGGAGATGGAGTGAGACAGAGAGAAGAGGGGGAGGGGAAGGAACGTGGGGAAGGAGAGCAAAGGGGTAACAAGGGACAGAAGCTAAGTGATGGGGGAGCAAGAGAAGAGTCGTTGTGTGTGTGTGTGTGTGTGTGTGTGTGTGTGTGTGTGTGTGTGTGTGTGTGTGTGTGCGTGTGTGTGTGTGTGTGTGTGTGTGTGTGTGTGTGTGTGTGCGTGTGTGTGTGTGTGATGCAGAGGAGCTCTGACCAACACCAGATGAACCCAAAGAGCAGCATCAGCAGCACTGTCACTGGCCGTGCATCACACTTGTGTGTGTGTGTGCGTGTGTGTGTGTGTGTGTGTGTGTGTGTGTGTGTGTGTGTGTGTGTGTGTGTGTGTGTGTGTGTGTGTGTGTGTGTGTGTGTGTGTGTGTGTGTGTGTGTGTGTGTGTGTGTGTGTGTGTGTGTGTGTGTGTGTGTGTGTGTGTGTGTTGGACTTTGTAAGCATATTGGCTCAAGCACCATTCAGGCGCATCGTCCCCTTGCTCTCGCAGATCAATGAGGAGCGCGCGTGTGTGTGTGTGTGTGTGCACGCGCGCGCGCGTGTGTGTGTGTGTGTACATGTGTGTGTATGTATGTGTGTGTGTGTGTGTGTGTGTGTGTGTGTGTGTGTGTGTGTGTGCATGTGTGTGTGTATGTGTGTGTCTCTGTGTGTCTGTGTGTGTGTGAGAGAGAGAGAGAGAGAGAGAGAGAGAGAGAGAGAGAGAGAGAGAGAGGAGAGAGGAGGAAGTTTCAGAAGGTAATGTTGAGAACCAGACATCCCACTGCACCGTTGCTGTATGAAGTGAGGTGTGTGTGTGTGTGTGTGTGTGTGTGTGTGTGTGTGTGTGTGTGTGTGTGTGTGTGTGTGTGTGTGTGTGTGTGTGTGTGTGTGTGTGTGTGTGTGTGTGTGTGTGTGTTCTCGTGCGTGCGTGGGTGCATGCGTGGGTGCGGTTGTTAGAGGGAGAGGAAAGCAAAGGTTAGAACCTGAAGCCCCAGCGCACCTTTGATATATAAAGTGGTGTGGGACAGAGGTGGAATGGAGCACATAAATGGAGTTAATCAGAGTTATGTGAAGCAGAGAGAGTCCCTCAGGAAAATATTGATCCGTCTTCAAGATTCTCAAATCTATGACGTCACCATGCCTCTTCGTGAGCTTAGAATTATAAGGTTCTTTTTTTTTTTCATTTATCCTTTATTTATCCAGGATTGTCCCATTGAGACTAGAGTCTCTTCTGCCAGGAAGTCCTGGTCAAAATGGCAGCATACATATAGTTACAGACACAGACAAACACATAGACAAAAAGGAAAATAAATGTACAAAAAACACATTAAGAAGAATAAGTTTACATAAAACATATTGTGAGATAAAAATTAGCCTATGTGCTGCATAGTCAGAAACAATGATACTCTTTGTATACTGTATTAATTTCCTTCTTAAAAGTCTCTAATGAGGGCTAAGAGTCCATACATAATATCTTCTGCAACTCAATCCATAGGTATGAGGCATAAAAAGAAAAGCCTGTTTTCCCTAATTCAGAGCGAGGAGTACAAGACTGAAGAACTAACTTGTGTGACGAACGTGTGCCATAAGATAAAGTACAAAAAGTCAATAAATTACAGATATAATAGGGAAGTTTGCCCATCAGTGCCTTTGCAGTAAAAAGTAACATGCAATTACGCCTTAAATACAAGGATGGCCATTGGACTTTAGAGTACAGATCACAATGGTGGGTTCTTGAGGGGGCACCTGTTACAAATCACAATGCAGAATGATAAACTGCATCCAGCTTTTGAGGAGACATAAGGGTGCATGCATATACATTGTATCCATATATTCCAACACTGAGAGAAAAGAACCAGCCTTTTTCTTGCTAAAAATGAAAAACATTTTTTCAAACGAAAATAAAAACCAACCTTAGGTCTTAGCTTTCTTAAAAGATTATTTATGTGTACCTCAAATGTGAGCTTTTGGTCTAGCCAAATACCAAGATATTTGTAAGAACTAACCCGCTCCAGGAAGGTACCATCAAGTGTTGCTAAGTTACCATCAGGACAAGATCTTGAGCTTGTGAAAATCATATACTTTGTTTTATTTGTATTTAGTGCTAATTTCAATAGCAATAATGTATTTTAAATAGTTATAAAGGAAGTTTGTAAAGAGGCCAGAGCATCTTACACTGATGTACCAACGGTGTATAAGATGGTATCATCAGCATACAGATGTACTTTGGCTGGGTTTAGGCCCTTATCTATATCATTAATATACTGAGAAAACAGGATTGGGCCAATCTCCGTTCAGTGTAGGTTCTGTCTCTGTTTAGGGTAGTTCTGAGATATTGAGCATCAAAGTTTTTACATCCCAGCTGTTTTGTGAGATAGAACCTTTTTATTTTATCAATAACCGTGTGAAATAATATTTTTTTTTACAAAAATAACACCACACAGGCATTAATAAACATGTGATGGGTCAGATTATGTCAAAAACTCAATTTCGATCAAAATGGAGATAGAACCTTGTAATTCTCAGCTCACGTCTTCCTTAAAGCTTAAAAAGGCTATCGCCTGCCACCTCTACTGGACTGGACTGGACACACACACACACACACACACACACACACACACACACACACACACACACACACACACACACACACACACACACACACACACACACACACACACACACACACACACACACACACACACACACACACACACACCAAGCCTTCAATCAAAAGACAATTTTCTAATATGGCAACATATTAGACAATAAAACTTTTGTAATCTTGAATCTTGAATCCTTTGAATCTTTATGGATCTCTGCGATGTGGGGGAGGGGGGATCTTTTGCGACACTTCACAGATGATTTGGCTTCTTAGCATTAATTGGGCTCTATCTACTTACACACCACACATTCTCTCTTTCTACTCTACACTAGCCTGATAATCATTAACTTTCAAATGTCTTCGAGACTTGGTCTGACCATTGAGCATAACAATTAACATTTCCCAAACGACATGGTTGACCCTCCTCCCTTGTTTTGCTACTGGTTGTTTGCTTCCCGTCAAAGTGTGAGGAGTTCCCAATATATCTGGAGGTCAGAAACGATATTTGTATTGCCCCTGGCCTGACTAGAAGCGACGCTGAGGGTGTTGCGTCACTAGGAGGGCACGGCCTGGCTACTTAAATACTAAAAACGCTCCTTCTGTACCCTTCACTACATATGACCTTATACATTCCAAAACGCTAGCAATAACGCTTTCAAGAAACACACCCCAGGTCAGCGCCACTCAAGCTGTCATTTGTTTTTCTGTTCTTAGTGCTTCGTTTGTTTTTCATTTTTCCTGGTCTTCTAATCCACCCATCTCTGAATTTCTCTATCTCGGTTGCCATGGTTTCCACCTACTCCCCTTCATGACCTGGTCATCAGTCCTGTTCCATTTTACAGTAATTACATGGACAGTTGTTTCCTGTCTGCATTATTATACATAAGTGGTGTGTTTACATCTGGAATAGCAAGCCACAAGCAAATCTTAAATCATAACAGAGCCCTGCAGAGATCCCTTCCATCTTGAGACACACATATGGACGCACGCATACAAGCAGGCACTCAGGCATGCAGACACGTACACAAACACACACATGCACGCACGCACACTCAAGCACACACACACACACACACACACACACACACACACACACACACACACACACACACACACACACACACACACACACACACACACACACACACACACACACACACACACACTCAGTAGCTGTAGCAATATTATAGTGAGATATTGACCACTAAAGGTGTGTTCAGGCCGACAGAGAACTGTGCCGGTGCCCATTCCTGCATCTAATTTCAATGCGGTTTGTGTTCACAAAAAGTCTGAGCCTTTGGGAATCGGGAACAGTTGGTTAGCAATGCGAGAGAAAAAAACTCTGTGAACCGTCATGACATTGTGGACATCAGCAGGTTCATCCTGGTAACAAATGGTCACATACGGAAAAGTTCGGTGCCCGGTATGAACACGAGTGATTTTCAGGTAAGCACTTTAGTTCCAAAAGTAACTGGTGCGGAAACGGGCACAGCACCACTCTGGTCGGCCTTTATCCCTTTTTATGAATCCCAATTCAACCAGAGTGTATACAGTACGTGATGCCTTTTACTGTTCCATTGGATGTTCTTTTTCCTGCCATGTTACTGTATAGAGCTTGAAAGTGACATCCTCCGATTTCATGGGACCCCACAGGGTTTTTAGCGGAAAATTTTAGCTTGTAATCCATTGGCGGTATTAAAAGGATATTTCGATCCCTTTTGCATTGTGCCACGGGCTTAACATATGTTGTTTCTTATATTTTTGTCTAATTTTTCATTCCAAACACCAAACGATTTAGAATGGTGAATGGTGACAGCCTCGGAACCAAATATTGAAGCTCCTTAAATAGCATATTTGTAGCTCAGCGCATATAACGGCTGGAATCAGAAGATATTTACTTGCTACCATGCGGTGAGATGGTCAGCTAAGGACCCGTGAATGCGGAGCTAAGGCCCTTTTCAAGCCCTATTGATGCCCATTTCTGGTGCCCCTCTCTCCCTGGGCCCGTGAAAACCTGTTCGTCAACCCCTGTCGCACGCACGCACGCACGCATGCACACACACACGAACACATGCACCCATGCACACATGCACGCACGCAAACAATATTACCTTCCAACATACTCTTGTACTGGCATGCACACACACACACAAACACCATCTCTCTAGTCCTTGCCTAAAGCTTGTGAGCATCGCTGCTCATCAGATCAGATCAGATCCATCTTACAAACACACACACACACACTGACACACACACACACACCCATGTCTTTGTCACTTTGAGTAAGGGTGGTTATCAGTCAGAGGGGGTATTAGGGAGAGACTTAAATTAGCCACATGTACATACAAAAACCCTGTGTGTGTGTGTGTGTGTGTGTGTGTGTGTGTGTGTGTGTGTGTGTGTGTGTGTGTGTGTGTGTGTGTGTGTGTGTGTGTGTGTGTGTGTGTGTGTGTGTGTGTGTGTGTGTGTGTGTGCCTGTGTGTGTGCATGCGTGTGTGTGTGTGTTTTTAATTTAATTTCATGGCTCATTTTCATCGGTTGTTTTTCTCTCCCTCTCTCCCCTCACACACACACACACACACACACACACACACACACACACACACACACACACACACACACACACACACAACACACACACACACACACACACACACACACACACACACACACACACACACACACACACACACACACACACACACACACACACACACACTGTTTCTCTCTCTTTCTTTCTCTATATCTCTCTCTGTCTGTCTCTCTCTCACTCTCTCTCTCACACACACACACACACACGAACACGAACACACACACGCAAACACACACATTCTCTCTCTCTCTCTCTCTCTCTCTCTCTCTCTACTGCCCTCTGCCTCATCCGCTGAGCTGTCTTCCTTATCTGATAAGTGTTTGCTCCCCTCCCCCCTCTACTAGAATTGCCACACACACACACACACACACACACACACACACACACACACACACACACACACACACACACACACACACACACACACACACACACACACACACACACACACTATACCACTCTTGGGAAATATCCCATATTGGCGCCCCTTGCTTCCACCGCCATGAAACCCTACACCGTCCCATAGCAGCCTATTAACGATGCTGTATGCTCTACTCTACCCCTCTAACACGTCACTGTACTGCTTCATTTGCAACATTGTGATCACGCATACTGTGAATCTGCAGTGTAGGAAATACACTGTCACATGCATATCACATACAGGGTGCAATTTGTCAAGAAAACAGGAGGATGGGGAAACGTTTCAGATTTTATGCAATATCAATGGAGTTACATAAAACCAGGGTTTAAATAATGTAAAAAAGTGGAGCGATCCAAACCAGAATACCTCCCGCCCCCCCTATGAATCATGCATACATACATACAAGTATATACATACATACTGTGCATACATACATACATACATACATACATACATACATACATACATACATACATACATACATACATACATACATACATACATACAGTACATACATGCACTGTACATACATATATGTACATTTGTACATACGGTACATGCATACATGCATACATAGTGCATTGCTATTTATCTGTATTTTATTCCCTTGTTATGCGTTTTATACATACCGTCTCAGTTTCAAATACATACAGTATACATGCAGATCATACATGTAGTCATACATACGTAGATTGAGGTGTGTGTGTCGGAGGAGAACAGGAGAAGGAGATTAGAGATGTTAATTCAGATGTTCTGACCTCTTGAGGACCTAGTCGGAATCTCCTAATGTCCTATTACAAAATAATGACCATACACGCACGCACGCACGCACACACACACGCACACACACATACACACACACACACACACGTGCATGCACACACACACACACTACACAGGTCCAATCTGAGTCTGAGTATCCTGCAAATGAAATTACGGTAGACTGCAGATGATGCTTCCCTCCGCCTCCCTTGCGGAGTACAGCTGGATGATGTATTCAATTGAATTCAATTTCATTTCTGATTTCAGACCCAGGGGGATCCATATTACACATAAAAACAATATGATATGTATATGTCCCCTGTTCTCTGAATGAGATGAGGGAGCTATCTCTATGGGTGTCGCTCATTGGCTGTTCGACCTGACGAAAACGATCTAAAATCACTCCTGATTGGGTGCGCTGCATTGGGGGCGAGAAGCCCACTTTGTCAAAACCATCTGTTTTGAGCGCCAACCTCACATTCCGCGTCACACTCTCTGAGGGTGGCGCAAGAAGGGTGTTCTGTAGAGATGGCTCCCTTATCTCCTTCAGAGAACCGGGGACATATACATGTCATATTGTTCTCTTTCATTGTTCTCTATGGGAGCCTTACAATCTCTCCCTATTGCACTCGACCGACCCCATCAGGTAGGACTTACCCTAAGTCCCCCTGAATGGATGGCGCTCCCTTCACTCAAGTGACAGTTAGTGGACGTGCCAAGAACCCTGTGTGCACTGCCAGGGGCAATGTGGTCACATCCAACCGGTAAAACCAGACAATGGTGGAGGGGCTGGCCCAGCCAGCCGCCCTGCTCACCTCTGAGAGCGTAGCACCTATAAAGAGGGTCCATGATGTAGAGACCGCTCTAGTAGAATTCGTTCTAATCTGAGCAGGAGGTGGAAGCCCCTTGGACTCACAAGTCAGCACAATGGCTTGAACCAACCATTTGGAAAGCCTGAGATGTTTCGATAGCGCAAGCCGTTTTGAGGGGTCGGCAAAACACTCAAACAATTGCTCAGTCTTCCTAAAAGAGTGAGTCCTGTCCATATAAATACAGGACACAATATGTGCTGCCGCCTCTCGGAAGTGAAAGGTGGAGCGCAGAAAGCCTGAAGTTCTATTGGCTCACAGCTAAAAGCATTCTGAATTTTAGGGATGAACGTGGGGTTTCATCTTTAGAGTAACATGAGCATTATCCTCCGCAAACTGCATTGACAGTAAAGGCATGTATTTCATTCACGCTTCGTTGTTGCTAAGGTGAGGAGAAGGGCAGTTTTGATGGCGAGGATGTGTAAATCCCCCTCTTGGAGAGGCTCGAAGTGGGACTCACACAATGCTTTCAGTACCAAGGGGGCATTGTCTGCTGTGATACAGGACGTAGGACGTAGGCGTCAAGCACCTTTCATAAACCGGCACACTAGTGGGTGACTCTCTTGAGTGTTAGTACAGAAACCAACATGGCATGCAGAAATCACAACCAGATAAACTTTGATGGTAGAAAAGGCCCTGCCGTTCTCCAACTGTTCTTGTAGGACATTCAAGACATTTCACAGTCTTTATTGACCATTAGGGATATTCATTTTCAAATCAGACAAGTCAATTTCGTCAGGTTAAGCATTAGTCAGATCTTTTGTACATGCAGAGACGACATTTGCATGTACCTACATCCACATCCACATACAGTACATATACACATACAGTATGCATATATTTCTCACCTCTACATACATCCCATACAATCAGGCTACACATGCTTTCTTTATAGCGCTTCACCAAAGGCAGATGGGTCTGCCCATGTTCTTCAGTCTTACTCCTAGTTGAACACCTCAGAGTTCTGTGACAGTTCAGCACCAGTCATTTACGTGCAAGAGTGGTGTGGTGTGTGGTGAAGTGTGTGTGTGTGTGTGTGTATGTGTGTGTGTGTGTGTGGGTGTGTGTGTGTGTGTGTGTGTGTGTGTGTGTGTGTGTGTGTGTGTGTGTGTGTGTGTGTGTGTGTGTGTGTGTGTGTGTGTGTGTCATTCGGTCATTTTAAAGTGCCAATACAGCTGCAGTGAGCAGCTATCAGGATATCATTTCACTTAGCACCGACTTGAAAACTCCATCACATCACCTCACTCTGCAATTTGTCTCAAGCAGCTGTGTGCTTTCATCTCTCTCTCTCTCTCTCTCTCTCTCTCTCTCTCTCTCTCTCTCTCTCTCTCTCTCTCTCTCTCTCTCTCTCTCTCTCTCTCTCTCTGTGAGACCTGATATGAATTCTGCTGGGCCTAGATTATTGTTTCTCAACGGGGGTTCTACAGGCATTGAGACCAATACAGCTGAGAGGATTGCTCAGTTTCAATTGGGGGACATTAGTCTATTTCATTTTTTAATGCTAAGGGGGGCATGGAAAGGCGTATGATGAGGTCTAGAAAGTATTGGGAGGCTTTTCATGAGGTCAATGGGACTTGTTCAAAAAAGGTTGAGATTCACTGGCCTAGATGAAACAGTGAACAGAAGAGAGGAATGAAGGAAGGCAAAGCAGAGAGAGAAGGATAAACAGATGGAATACTCTGTGAGAGCGGGATGGAAAGGAACAGGATGTGTGTGTGAGAGAGAGAGAGAGAGAGAGAGAGAGAGAGAGAGAGAGAGAGAGAGAGAGAGAGAGAGAGAGAGAGAGAGAGAGAGATATGAAATCACACAGCTGCTTGAGACAAATTGCAGAGTGAGGTGATGTGATGGAGAGAAAGAGAGAGAGAGAGAGAGAGAGAGAGAGAGAGAGAGAGAGAGAGAGAGAGAGAGAGAGAGAGAGAGAGAGAGAGAGAGAGAGAGCAATGTAAGAGGGGAAAGAGGGAGTATGTCACTGTGCCAGTGAAGGAGACAGGCAATATGCTGCTGAAAGAATTAGGGCAATACCATATGTAGCCTTCACAAAAGTCTTGCTGCTCATTTAGGCTGGTCATGCACACTATCCAGAACATTTTACATTGTAACGAGATGGGGAATCAATCAGTTTTTCAAACATTTCCAATGGGGTTTGTGTTAAGGCAATGGAGCAAC
>NC_085876.1:4861863-4866863 GCF_034702125.1 Engraulis encrasicolus
GAGAGAGAACGAGGAAGAGAAGGACAGAGAGAGACAATTAAGTGCCAAAATGCTAACCTATAAGAAATCACTCTGCCTCGGCAATTTTGTGTCAGTGAAGTGTTCTGTGGAACAGAGTGGAGAAACTGTATTGATCCCAAAGGAAATTAAAACATCCTTCACTAAAATGAGCAAAACAGTATAACATGTGGAAAGGGAAGTAGACAAAAGTAAAAGGAAAAAAACAACCCCCAGATTATGCTCCAATGATGTACCAAACCTCCCCATGATATTAGCATAGTCAGAACGCAATTTAACAAAATGACACAGAGTTGGTAAAGTCTGTAGTCTGTGTTCCTAATCTGGAGTTATAGCTGATCATGCTAAAAAATAGTTATTATTAATGATAATATTGACATTGGACATTCAATATTGTATATAATTTTATACGAATTAAAAATTACATTTAATATAATATTTACATTAGTAGCCTCTTGGTGTATGTAGTTGCTGGGGGTCTTTTCACTATTTGCTGAAAATACTCAACTACATCTTAACAACATTACTATGACATTACTGAGAACATTAAGTAACAGATTAAGACATACTGTAGCCATTAAAATGTTGGTGACAGTAATAACATAGGCTAAGAGGTTAAAGACAGCTGATATTTGCTACTGCATCATTCTGCAGTAGTACAGTGAGTATAGTCTGTAATAAGGTTTGTCAATGTGGAACACAGCTGGTCAGTGATGAAGACATCAAGATAATCAGGTAAATAGTCATCAAGTTTGTACCGTATTGGCCCGAATATAAGACGTGGTTTTTGTTATAAAAATAGTACTCTAAAAAGGGGGGTCGTCTTATTTCCGCGCGATAGAGAAAAAAGAGATTTTTTTTTAAACTTAACCTGAATGCGGCCATTAGCCTATGCTTCACAACAATGCCACACAACTCAATAATGGATGGGTTAAGAGATTGTTTTGTCCATATCAAATTTGCAGATGCTTGTTTCGTTATGACTGTTGCACCGCACGTCTATCAACTGTCAATGTCAACGCGATGTGGACGACAGTGCAAGGGGGAAAACACGAGTCAATCGCGGCTCGTTGCTCTGCTTTGTTTGGTTTTACAGTCTCATCAGGAAAGCTTTGGTCGTTCTCTCTGGTCAGCCGACAACACCACTAGAAACTAAAGAAATGAAGGGTGATTTGACGAACAACCTGTAGGCTAAGTTTTGGATGCTGTCATCAGCCAATGAATGGTCATCTGTGTGCCCGAGAAAGCGGCGCCTTTGACAAGCGGTGCCTTTGACGATATGCCTCGCAACGATGCAGCAATACAGAATAATGGTTAGGGCAAGAGATTGTCTTGTTCATATAAAATCACTAGGAGTTTTACCCTTGGTACGAAATGAATATCAATTTGGTCACGTTCGGTTTCTACAGTCCAACGGAAAACTTTGGATGCATAAAATCAACGGCGATTTGGCGAGACGGCTGCTGTTTAGATATTGCTGTCAACTAAGCATTTCGCAAAATCTGTGCATTGCACAATAGATTGCCTATCTCTACTGGACTGGTTGCCTGGCTGGCGCAGACTAATGCTCTGAGTGTAGGCTATGTTGCGTCGCACTTTAAACAGGCGGGCCCAGGTGGCTGTAGCCTGTAGGTGCCTATTGGCGCTTGACAGGTGAAGTGAGTAAAGAAAGGAAAAGGATATGAGTAGCCATCTGTGGTCTTATATCATGGAAATTCCATGAAAATTATATTGTGAAATTTGTGCCTCATATTTTCCAACAAATTAAAAACTGCATTTTGAGAAAAGTTTCCAATGTGAAACAAAATTAAGTCTTCAAAAAACTTTTTTGCCCAAAACATGAGCCTGAAAATGGGGGGTCGTCTTATAATCAGGATCGTCTTATATTCGGGCTAATACGTATTTTTCACTCTATAAATTATCCCACATGACATTATTGAGGAAGACATTCTATGAATTCTCATAATGTGATTTATCAGCATGTGGTTTATAATGTAGGTATTTGAAAGGGAAAGGCACACTCCAATTCCAGCATTTAAAATGTAAATATGGGGGTTGCTGTGACTCAGTGAGCTAAGGCGCTATACCATTATGTGAGTACCCTGTTGAGGACATTTCCTGGTCCCTCCCTGTCTCTCTCTCCTTCTCTTTTCCTGTCTTCCTCTCACACTGTCATATAGAAAGGCATCAAAGCCTACTCTACTCTACTCTACTCTACTCTACTCTACTCTACTCTACTCTACTCATAAAAGCCCCAAACCATCTAAAAAGTAAGGATACATTTTGGGTGTGAGTAAAATCAAACTGTCTAATTAAAGTAGAAGACACACTATATTCACAAGCCTATTGTCATTGCTTGTTTACAGCAGTGGTTCCCAGTGGTTTCTTCTAGCACTCCTGTTTAGAACCCCTTTGATGTGTCTAAATTTAAACTGAAATTCACAGGGAAAGTAGGCTAAATACATTTACTACCCTTATAACTGAATACTCTTAGTAACCAATTTATGGAAATGTTATAGGCCCTATTGTATCAAAGTTGACATTCAAAATGTTATGCAAACATGTCCCTTGTCCCTGCGACCCCCCATTAGGGAACAGCATGTCCATCGCAGACATTTTCAGCCCGAGCTGTCAGTACGCTGGCATTGGCTTTATGATATAGCTCCACTGCCTAATGAATTGATCTCCTCTCATATACGTAGTATTGCATCACATATTGGCAGACAAATGAGAGAGAGTGTGGAGACTGTATAGTAGCTCACATTTGACGTACTATAAATCTTTAAGTCATTATGTGGTTAACTGTATAAGAGCTTTAATTATGAATGAAAATCATTAAGTAGTTAATTATGGAGCTGATTGTATAGCTCATATCAAGATTAAATTATACCACAAATGACTAACATCACCATGTAAGTGGATCACACATATTGGCAGACAGATAGAGACTGTGTGGTTTATATCTGTCACCATGAATCATGAATGCAAGTCGTTATGTAGTTAAATACAGTGTATATTACAGATTGCATATAACTCATGTTGCATGTCAACAGAGCCTGTATTTGTCATTATAAATCATGAATGGCTGTCATTATGTGGTTAACTGTACGGCTCACTGTGTAACTCATATCGTGATTACATTTTAGCATAAATCACTATCATCATCATGTAGGTATGTATTCAGTGACGTTGGTATAATTGTACTGGTCGCGAAGGCTGATATGGCAGGATAATCAGTGGTGCATTGGATGGCGCATGGTACTTAAAAGGCAGTTCAGGGTGAGCATTGCTGAGGTCAAGCCTCACCTGAAGCCATCTCTAAATAGTTATTTGAGAATCATGCAAATGCAAATAATTAGTTAACTGCAGATTGAATGTTTGCAATAATATACATAGTGCACACCAATGGTGTTTTTATTTGTCATTATAAATCATGGATGGCAGTCATTTTGTTTGCTTGTTGTGTTCTTAACCTGTATGTGTCTTGCACAGCATGCTATTCCTTCGCTGACAGACTTTTAATATATGTGTTCTTGTAATTGTCTTGTTGCTCTGTAAGCTTGAGACTGTTTTGTTGCCCTGCATGCTATGTTTTGTCCTGCTTTTGCTGCTGAGTTTTGGTGTAATTTGTGTTGTCTGATTTGGATGTTAATGTCTTGCTTGTACGTTTTGTCCTGCTTTTCTTGCTGAGTTTTAGTCTAGGCCTATATGTGCTGTCTGGTTTGGTTGTAAATGTCTTGCTTGCATGTTTTGGTCACATCATGCATATTTTATGTCTGCATGGTTATATGCTGAATGTTTTTTATGTCCTAATCTTTTATGCCTTAACAGTGGTGTAGTCTACTTTTTTTATGGTGGGCAGCCCCGCCGACAGGGGGGGACTAAAGGGCTTTTTGTCCCGGGCCCTGGGAATTCTGGAATAGAGGGGGGCCCATAACTGGGCCCCCATGACGTTGGGCTCAATTATGATACGTTCACTTCAAAATGTGTTGTTTTTTAGGGAAGAAAAGTGCTTTATTTGCATTCAAACAATTACTTATAGATGTTTGTCTTCATTGCCCTTGAAAAAACGGTCAATAACCCCCTATCACCCCTATTCCAAAATGGATTGGTCTTTCTAGAAAAAAAGACGACAGCATTCGATAAGTGGTCAGTGTGCGCGAGCCAGTTAGTAAACATGCACAAGTCAGGAGCGCAGAAAAGAAGGAAAAACGAAAAAGAGAGGAAGAAGCCAAAAGGTTGAGGGGTTCTCTGGCTAAATATTTCAGGAAAGACTGGAATGATGTAGCAGGCACCAGTAAAAGCAGCTGTGCAGCAGATCCAGGTAAGACACGGTAAACTTTTTCCAGCCCCGTCGTCAAGTAGCCTAACATTGGCACAGGAGGCCGTGAGCAAGTCACACGGGATTCAGTATCAGAGAGACAGGGGGTATCGAATAATTTGATTACCACAACGGCTTAATAACAATGTGTTTCATGCGCCTGTAATTGAATATATGAATGTGCGCATTACTCTGCAATTATGTGTCCAAATCAAAAGTTTCAGGCAGGCACGCGCACGCCAATCAGGCTGAATTGATATGAGAACATTGACAGTAAATAGAATGTATGAGAATCATCCCCGGTCAGTTGAATTACAGCCAGTGTAACTCGACTCTGGATTAAATTTATTTGGTTTAAAATAAGCCAGTGGCATGTCAACGTGTGAAATTGACATTTAGCCTAGAATTGAATGTAACGAATGGGTTATAACGGTGTCGTTTTGGGGTAACCTGTAGCCTAACTTCGGTTCTGATTGCGGTGAACTTGACACTCGCAAGATGAATGTGCTCCGCCTTGTTCCCCTCTCTGGAAGTTCAGCGGACATACACGCGTCCTTGACATGATTCCCCTTGGTCAAGTGAAAATGGTCGATGTGATGAAAAATGTGCTATTCATGAGCTTAAGTAACACAATAGCGTGGATTTTATTGTGATAGCATTT
>NC_085876.1:4871863-4874363 GCF_034702125.1 Engraulis encrasicolus
TGTTCTGATTTGAATGGTACCAAGACACTGGTGCTGGTTTATGTAGTGTGAATCTAAGCCTATTACTTTGTTAGTACTCGACTGGACTGGAACAATTCAGAACACTGGTTCCTGAGATCTGAGGGAATCTGAGCTAGTAGCTTGGGGCGGGCGCATTCCAGAAAAGTTTAGTCACTTAGAGAACGGATAATGTTATCAGCCATTTTTGTTTCTCTTTGCTCTCAAAGCATAGACGAAGTCACCATGCTCCCATGATGGCTTAGCAGCAAATGCTGGGCCCTATGCATAATCAGTTCCAATGATGTGCATGGATGTGCTCTTGGTACTTACAGTGAATGGAAATGACCCATTCCAACATATCCCATTCCCTCTCCTGCGTAAGGCATTCCTACAGTCACACAGGAGGCATGCAGTGTGAGTGTAGCCAATCCTGAAATCCTCCTTGTGAAAATGACAGCTGGTGTGTCCAATCCCAAGGCTTTATTTTGAAAGTGATGGTGTCTATCATCCAATCCCGTGGTGTTAAGTGAGATCCGCTGCAGCTGGTTGGCTTAGAGCTGTCTTCACACTGTGGCACACATGATGACTCAGACTCTACAGTCAGCCACTCAGAGTAATCCACACACAACACTTCTCTTCTCTTGCACCTGACCCTCCTGGAGTGTATATAGTGTCTGTCATCATGTTGTGTTCTGTGCTGTCTGTAAATGTCTGAGTGGGTATGTATCTAGTATGTGACTGTCATCAATGTCTAGTATGTCAATTGTGTTTGGTGTTTTGATGTCTGTTATGAATGCCTTATGTATGCCTGCTGTAGGCTGTGACAAGACTGCTATGGTGGTGAGAACAAATTTCCCCTTGGGGACAGTAAACAGTCTATCTATCTATCTATCTATCTATCTGTCTGTCTATCTATCTATCTATCAGAGGCGATTCCTCTTTGAGTACAAGGGAGGCGCCGCCTCCTGTCCAAAATCACGGAGAATAGTATGTAAACTAATGCTTTACACGACTTAATAACATTGCTATTTCAGACCCAGCTCCATAGAAAATGCATGTGCTCAACTTAGAGATGAAACCAATCTGTTATAAGATCCCGAGGCTCGCACGAGTTTTTTTTCCGCTCATGACAACGCAAGCGAGTCGAGTCTCAATGGACTTCAATGGCATGTGGGATTGTACGCTTTTTCAATGGCAAAATGCTAAACGGTCATTGGCTATTGCCGTGAAATTTTTTTGATTTTGAGACTGAGCCTCACTGGGAGTGAATGGAGAAGAGAGAGGAGGGGGGAGGGACCGGAGACTGGAGCTCCGACTTGTGATTGGGTGAACCCCGTGTCAGTAGGCTACAGTAGTTGATTTCATTTCGAAATGCGGATATGTTATTAATTTGACTGAGAAGTTTCGTCGTGGTAACCAGTGGGGAAGCTATTCATTGCGGTGTACTCCAGTTTTGTGTACATATTCTTGTAAACCTAGTGTTGCAAATAAAGTCTTAATAGCGGCACGTCCTTATCCTTTTTAATCTCCCAATTCAAAAGTTGAAGTTGCCTACTTTTCGTTAGGGCTATCTTGCAAGAACGCTAGAGAGCTATGCAAAATGCCAAGCATTGTGGATTAAATTCTGGCGAATTCCACTCGTCCTTATGAGGAGAAAATGAATATCAAGGAGCAGAGCAGAGCACTGCCTAATATTGACTTGGTGAAAAAGGTAGGGAAGAACAACCGTTTCTTTTGAGCTTTCGTGGTGTCTGATCAACTGGTTAACTGCCAAGTCCCGTGAGTGGCGAGTCCTTGTTTCCTACTGTGTTGGCAATGTCTGGTAAATAATTAAAGATTTTGCGACCTCTAGTGGTAAGTTAAGCCGTGCACCCAGTAGGCCTAATGAACAAAGACAACGAAGGCAAACTCAATCACATCATTATGTGGCGGAGGTAGGCCTAATGATAATAATAATAATAATAATAATAATAATAATAATAATAATAATAATAATAATAATAATAATAATAATAATAATAATAAAATTCCCTATTAATAGGCTACAAGGGGGATAATGATTCATGATTAACAAATGTGTTTCAACAAGAGTCCCTTAGTGTGTGAGGCCATATGTGGCTCAGGACCAATGTAAGATGTGTGTCAAAATTGCCCCCCCCCCCTTTTTTTTTGCGTTCTGGACATATTGTAATTGAACAGCCTCCCCTGTTTGACAGACTACCAGCCGCCACTGCTATCTATCTATCTATCTATCTATCTATCTATCTATCTATCTATCTATCTATCTATCTATCTATCTATCTATCTATCTTCTCTTCTCTTCTCTTCTCTTCTCTTCTCTTCTCTTCTCTTCTCTTCTCTTCTCTTATCTTCTCTTCTCTTCTCTTCTGCCTCCACATCTTCAATACTTCTTCTACAAGTGCAGGGATAGAGGAGGAGAGAGTTATTGTTTCTACCTATACTCATTTCTCGGAAGTCACTGTAAGGTGTCTGCATTGCA
>NC_085876.1:4879363-4884363 GCF_034702125.1 Engraulis encrasicolus
AAACCTTTTCTAGCCTCAGACCGCAGTGACTTCGTCTGGTCATGTAATTGTAGTGGACCAAGGGCTGAATGGGTATTTCTCTCCATTTCTCTTTTTTTATCCACATCCCTCTTCCTTCTCTTTCTTTCTTTCTTTCTTTCTTTCTTTCTTTCTTTCTTTCTTTCTTTCTTTCTTTCTTTCTTTCTTTCTTTCCTTCTTTCTTTCTTTCTCTCTCTCTCTCTCTCTCTCTCTCTCTCTCTCTCTCTCTCTCTCTCTCTCTCTCTCTCTCTCTCTCTCTCTCTCTCTCCAAGAGTAGGGCTAACTCTGGCCAGAACGACAACAGCAGATGGTCTTCAAAGCCCTGAAGCGCTGTCAGGAAGTGAGGCAGACGGAAGAGTGTGGGGGGGGGGGATGTAGAGAAGATGGGAGGAGGGAGCGGATAAGAAGAAAGAGTGGTACAGTATAAAATGGAGAGAAAGAAAAGACGAAAATCTGAAAAAGGAGGGATGGTGAAAACTCAGCAAGATGAAGGAGAATCACAGTACATGTAACTGAGGTGTTCCTGCCCAGTCTGCCCCCTCTGGGTCTTGAACTTGCCACCTCCTAGTCAGTTGGGCAATGGTAGACACAGCACAATACATACCACTAAGCTGAAGGACCAGTCCGATAGCTCAGTGCTACCGATACTGTATGAGGTCTTGGGAGGAAGGTTTTACTAACGTTCCACGCCACACTCTTGCTTGCTCGTTGGCCTCTGTTGCATATACAAAAGCTGAAAACGGCAAGGTGGGGAGAAGAAGGAAGGCATGTAAAGGAAGAAGAAGAGTTTTTCACACGGATGATTAGTAGATGGAGAGAGAACAAGAGACCTGGAGTGAATATGAGATGGAGGAGGGGGAGGGATGAGAGGGATGAGGAGAGAAGAAGAAGGGATAGTGTATTAACGAAGGAAAATAAGAGTGTGTATACTGGTGATTAGTTGGTGGCGAGAGATATAGAGAGACAGAGAGAGAGAAAGAGAGTGGAGGGTTTGAAAGGAGTGAATATCAGATGGAGGATGAGAGGGATGAGGAGAGTCTGCTGAAGTGGCATTAAGGATTAGGTCTCTTCAACCTGAAGAGGGCACAGGGTGACAGTGATGTGGAATATTAAAGGAGCATTATGCGCCACCGATGCTGAATATTAAAGCGGCATTATGTGTCAGTGATGTATAATATTAAAGGGATACTAGTATGTGTCAGTGATGGTGAATCTGAAGGCGGCATTAAGGTGTCAGGACCTGAATATTAAAGGGGCTTAAGGTGCCAGGAGTGCTGTACTACGCCGCGATACGCTAAGCTGACCTCTGCAGCTGAGGACTATTTGGGTCGCACTGCATACATGCACATTTCCCAGAATTCCCTGCATACATTGCTCAGAGAGATGAACTCAATATCCAACCTCCCACCCTCTCCTTTTGCTTGTGGCCAGCAAGACGTCATTCATATTGAAGTTGTTCTCGATATCTCCCAAATACACTATTCAAAGGTCATTTTCTCACTTGAAATCAGGATGTTGAAAGGCCACATACAGTAGCTGAAACGTTATTTGCTTAAATAAATTCAGCGTTGGACAAGAGTGTGCTGTATCTTTCCCCTGAAGTGAACAAGTACACGCTACCTGCACCTTGAAACCTCTGGTGTGTGTTGGTTCCTCTTCCAAAAATAGGATGGAAAATGTATCGTTTTCGCCACAGTGGCAGGGCTTCAGTGAAGCATGAGGCCGCAAGCAAAAGAAGAGGACGGGAGGTTGCATATTGAGTTAGAGCCATTGTCTCAAATGATGAAGCATTACACTGTATACATGACCAAACTCCTTCTTGCATTACCCAGAGTTCAACTTTTATGCTTTTCCCAGACTAGTTCTGCATTAATTTCCTTCCCATGGACACCCACTGTTCTAGAATGTTATGCAGTGAGGCCTGTCGGTAGGGATGCAAATAATAATCAATATGTATCGATGCATCGATCCTACGGCTGGCGATCGAATCGAATCGTATCATATCATGGGGCATTCTTAGGTATCAAAAATAATCGAATCACTGTCCCCTGCCCAATGCCCTATACCTCCATTACATAATAGAAGTGGAAAAGTAATTGAAAAAAAAAACGTATTGAAGCGAATCGTATTGTATCGTACGTATCAAAACAACCCAATTGCTACCTTAAGAAATCGTTAGCGAATCGTATCATCATGGAGGCAGTCATTTACAGATCTCATAGAAATGTATACAGTACATGTCTGCGGAAAAGGGAGGTCCTGAGAAAAATGACATGTGATTGACTACACCAGTGGTGCTCAACCCTTTTTTAGGCGAGGCACCCTTTCAATTCATGAAAAATTTCAAGGCACCCCAAGCCAACAAGCTGTAACATGGCATCGCATCTGATACCACAAAAGCTTAGAAAATTAACACATTTGGAGATGTCATACAACCTACGTGCGAAGTTACAGCTTACTGGGGAGACCTAAATTTACTTTATTGTGCGTAAATGGCAGATGAAAGATTCCACTGACTAAGCATTAATTTATTAATTTAGACAAATATGTATTATATTACACAATTTATTTATCAGTCATGTTTCCGCGGCACCCCTGACGGGGGCCTGCGGCACCCCAGGGTGCCTCGGCACCCCTGTTGAGAAACACTGGACTACACCATTTTCGGCTGAATTGAGCTCTGTTTTTTGCCCATCGTTCTTAAAAAATATTTGCAGGTCTGACTCTGAATGGGTGAAAAGGCTCCTTTCCAATTGGCGGGTGTTCAGCCTTTGTATTCCCGCACATTGAAAGAATAGGTTTCAATTTTTAAATCAGTGGTTAAAAATTTGCTTACTGATTCCGCAGCCTATCTTTTCCCGCAGTAAATTGTGGAGCATGACGTGGCTAACTAGAAGAATGCAGTACATCCACTCCCTTAACTGTTGAGCACCATGGTAAAATTAAACCACAGAAATATAAAACCAGTTTGCAGGAGCCCTGTTGATGTTGTAGCTCAGAGCTGAAATGAAATCCGAACAGAAGAGGATTTTATCGATGAGCTACTGAGAGAGAGGATGAAATATACTCAACACGCAAAGTAACAATGTTACTTTGGGGATGTGAGAAGGTAGTCCGACCCTTTTCAGTTATTTTAATGACTGCTGATGATCAGCAGTAGCTGACTCTGCATTACCATTGTTAGATTAGATGCTTCTTCTGATGTTTCAGAGAGAGTGTGTTAATTTGCCGGCATGTTTGTTTGTAAGTTTTGTGTTCTCTTTCAGTCGATTCGTTTTGCTATCTCTCATTGAAAAGGTCTTCGTCAAATCATACAACTGAGAGCTGATTGCCATAAGAGTTGGCTCACTCATCTCCTTCAGAGAACCGGGGATATGACTATGTCCTAATGTTTTGTTGTGCCCTCATTTGTGTTGGTGTCGGTATTCTGAGTAAATTAAAAAAGCGCTTAAATATTTTCCCAAACCTTGTATGCCTTGAAGTTGTCTTAACCTTCCACTTGTACTGCAGCCACAACATTCGCCCTGGCACATGACTGAAAAGCAGTTGCTTGTTCACAGAGGTGCATCTTGCCACCAGGCAAAGCAGGCAGCCGCTTGGAGCCCCCAAGCCCCTACATAGTGAATAACAGCCCACATTTTACCACAGTAGTGGTGATTTTGGTTCAAATGCTCATTCTTTTGCATTTTCACTTGGGGCCCCACATGACATTAGAATGACATGTCGCCTCTGCTTGTTCACAAGGGATTTGGTAAACTAATATCTCTAATTTAAAGGACAATTTCACATAGTCAGAAAAAGAATAACCTATCAAAAGAACAAAAGCGGATGAGTCACTATAACACTCCCGTATGCCACATGATAGATTTATTCCTCAAACCACAGATTGCATGTGTGCATCTCTGCTTATGTGTATCTGTGCTTATGTGCATGTGTGCCCGTGTGTGACCAAACTTCATGACTTCAGTCATGGATGGAGGTGTAGGAAGAGGTAAAGGTGGGATTCATACCTGCAACTCTGTTATCTTCAGTCCATCTCCATTACCATTACACCGCGGCTGCAAACAATCGTTCATGTTTTTCTGGGTGACCATGCAACCCACAATTGACCATGGTTTTTTTGCATGGTTTGTGACTATGGTTAAAGGTAAATCTTTTAGTTTTTCTTTCTTTCATGCATTTTTTTCACACACAAATGCAAAAAAATTATATATTTATTGACTTGGAACGCTATTGCAAGTCATTGCAAGCTAAAACTGTCAAGTCGAGTCAAGTCTCGAGTCATTCCTAATATTGGCAAGTCAAGTCTCAAGTGGAGTCATTTGTGACTCAAGTCACAAGTCAGTCCATGTCACAAGTCACAAGTCCACATCTCTGCACACACACACACACACACACACACACACACACACACACACACACACACACACACACACACACACACACACACACACACACACACACACACACACACACACACACACACACACACACACACACACACACACAAAGACACACTGTCAGTATGACTGGTGAACAATGACAGACAGCTAGAGTGCTTCCGGTGTTGCCCATATAAGGACACACACACACACACACACACACACACACACACACACACACACACACACACACACAGGGGTGGACTGGCAGTATGGCATACCGGGCATTTTCCCGGTGGGCCGACGCCCCTCGAGGGCCGATGCCCCTCTTAAAAATAAAAAAATTATTATTATTTTTTTTTTTTTACAAAAGAGACCGGCGGCCCACGGTGTCATGTTGACGGCCCTCGGCCAGGGCGGTTCTAAGGGGTGGCAGGGGGTGGCATTTGCCAGAAATATGATATGCCAGCCCAGGAGCTCCCTCAGATATAATAGACTCAAGCCCCGAAAAAAACGCGTAATAGCGAACGAAATCGCAAATAGCGGTTCAACAAAACATCGTTTTCCCCACACACACTCTTTGATGCATGTTTGTATAGA